>NW_024340699.1:15801822-15882337 GCF_902729225.1 Pteropus medius | reverse complement strand
AAAAAAAAAAACGCATTAAGCTAGGGTCCAAGGATTCCTTCTAAGTTGTATAAACAAAATAGTTTTCAGATTATTTTTGGCCCTATGACCCAAAAGTAGCTAAAACTTAAAATAACAAGTATAAAAATGTCCGAAAAAAAGATTTATTTTATATTTAAGATTTTTATTTTAATTTATAAATCTAACCCCTCTCCTTTTTATAACAAGTGCACACGCGTGCACACCCACACTACTTCTCAGTCACTAGCAAAGATGGAGCTACAATAGGCACAGCAAGAAAAGGCCGTAATCACAACTAACTTCTGCATTCATATGGACCACAGGTGATACACGATAAAGGCCTTGCAAACAAGCGCCTTACAAATGGTCCGGATCGTTAGGTGGTAGGGACAGACGGCAGACAGAAGGCCCTCCTGCTTCGAGGGGACCAGTCGTGGGTGAAAGGCAGGCAGCAGTAAGCGTGCCACGTTACGGCATTGCCTGGGGACAGAAACCAGCTGTCAAGCAGCCAGGCTATGCGCACGCCGTGCCACACACAGGAACCAATGGGCATTTTCAGCTGCACCTTCGTGAACCACCGCCCTGCCATCTCTCAGGTGGAGGCCCGGGAGCCTCATTCTCAGGTGAGCTCCGAGGCGACCGGGACGCAGCATGCGTGTGGTGCACGTGGCCACCGGACGGGAGCGTGCGGCGGGAGCATGCCAGCCCGCTCGCGAAACAAGAGCGCCGTGCAGGTCGGAGCGTCCTCGCTCTGACGTGGCGACCCAAGGCAGAGACGTCGCTTCGTTCTTCACCTCTGATGGCACAGAGCTCTTGGGTACAGAGTGACTTCGGATATCCGAGGACACGACAATCACGAGTACAGGTGAACACGTAAGCCTCGCCTGTGTGTCTGCTGGCCCACGCGGACTTCAACAGACTTCAGGTGTTGACACTGCGGAGGCCGTCTGCAGTGAGCCCTCCCCCTAAATGACATCTGGTGGCACGGCCAGGGTTCGGCTCAGCTACGAAGGTGGACCGTGAGTGCTGGCGCTGACGGGGTCATGCCCACGTCCCCTCCAGGCCCACGTTCCAGAACCCTTCAGTCCTGTTGGCAGCGTGGCTGCGGCCCCACATGGGGACGTGTGCACACATACAAGTCTCGAGAGTCAGGACCGTGCTCCCATAGGCCGCGTGCTCGCACACTGGTTCTAACAGGTGCTCACCTGGCCGCTCTGTCCTTCAGGGAGGCCATGCTGCTGTCGCAGGAGTGAATGTCCCCAGCCTGGCCACCATCGGTGGTGTACGCTGTGGTGACCAGGCGCAAACTACGGCGGGACATTCTTGGAGAATCAAACACGGGATCCAACTTGTGCTCAGTCTCGAAGTCCAGAGCATCGGAAGAATAGCTTGAACTAGAAAGAAAAAAGTTTGTCAGACGTAAACAATGCTCAGAGCACCACTTCTGAAACAAAATGAACAGATAGTGGACGGAATGTGTAACCTATTGTGAACTTTAAATAAAAAACAGACGTTACTGTGTGACGACTTTTCCACAAAACCAAACGAGCAGTCACGCAGGCCAGTCGGCAGTGGGTGCTGCCCGCACGTGCTCTGGCCACGTCCACCCCGTGCCTGGTACCAGGTCTGGAGCCGACCCCGGGAACTGCCTCACGACGGGCCCCCCACCTCCAGGCAATTCTGCGAGCACCGCGAAAAACCAGAGCATGTTCACAGTGGACATTGTGCCCAGGGAACAGTTAACGCGACAGTGACCACCGCTCAATAGCTAGTCTGACACACCAGGAAGTCACTGAGTAAATCGACGTACAGGAACAGGAAAAAGCAAGTGACTGCGCCATCACTGCCACCTGCATCTAACTCCACAGAGAGAGACCCATTTGTGACAAGTCACTCCAGTACCTTTCCATATAATTATCTGAAACTGTGTCAGTAGCAAGTTTTTCCAAATCAAGAACTGCTCATGAAGCACCTACTGTGTGCCTCCGCGGGGGTGGGGATCACACCGACAGCCCTGCCAGTGCAGGTAGCCTGAGCACACCTGACAGCCCCCTTCGTCAGGACACACATGACAAGCACCCTCCAGTGAGGGGCCCACATCTGCAGAGGAGATGCCCTCACAAGCCAGCAGGGCGGAGGGAGGTGAGCACAGGGCCGCCGGAAAGGAGGGAGAGGACACGGCGGAGGGCTTCCTGAGACAGTGGAAGAAACAGAGCAGGCGACGAGACAGGCCCACGGCACCCCCGACGCTGAGGGTGGGGCGCGCAGAGGCTGGGCAAGGGCTCCAGATGAACAATGGGCCAGCTCCAAAGGGCCTGTGAGCCTTGGAGCTGGTGAGATGGGATTGTCACCACTGCACACGCTGACCCACAGTGAGGCGGGACGCTGGGGGACACCCTGGGAGGCACAGCCATGGGGGACAGTCTTGCTCGGGAGAGCAGGCTTGGTGAAGGATCTGGATCTGAGTGAAGTAAACGGGCTGGGGAACATTTCTGCATTGTGTATCATGTTATAAAAACGTTCTCAGCCCCAAATTCATCATAAACTTACTGGATCTGACACTAAAACACGTTCAGTCAAACCAACGTAAGGTGATACAAGCGGCTTCAGGTCGTCACATGCGTGTGATGTGTCACGTGCACCTTCCCTTAGAGGCTGGCGGGGGTGGAGACTGCACTAATGCACAGTGAGTACGTGGTAAGGACGCCAAGCATGCAGTTTTAATATAATCCGAAATACGGTTCATTTCCTTCCAAAAACGTGTTATACAATTTCCATTGTAATTTTAGAAAAGTATGTTATTTCAAATCAGAATCCGTCTCGCGGGTGTGGCCCGATGCCCTTTCGGCCACCGCGCCCCTCTGCTTATCTGGGTCCTGGGCTTAAAGGACAGACGTTTGGGGAACCTGGACTTCGAGAGAGACTGACACCGGAGCCACCCAGCTCCGGTGTCCAAGCCCCCAACCAGGCGTGGCGGGTGGAGCGGTCAATCTGGACAGACACGCACGGACGCGCACACACACGCACACGCACATGCACACACAGAAAGCCAGTGGTGCACGCAACTCTATCCCCATGCGCCCCGGAGATGATGACCTGGGGACACTATGACACTGCTCCAGCCTGACGGGGTCCTGCTCTCTAACACAGAGCCTGGAATGCCCCTGCCACCACCAGAGGGTGTGCCGACACACCTACGCGCCAGGCGGGCGGGGCGGGGCGGCCTTCTACAGAGTGTCAGGGCAGCAGGCGGCTAGGGACTGCCGACCGGCCGCGAGCCAGACCGGGACCCGTCCACACTGTGTGATGCCGTGAGGCTGTTAGAGGCACAAACGACCTGTTCCCACTTTTGCAGAAAGACCTCCAAGATATGCTGTTAAGTGGAAAAATACCCTAGTATCACCCTATTTATGTTAAACTACGCAACAGAGCCGCAAATCTCATATATGCGGAGAAAAGCGAAAGCACAGGAAAGACCTGGAAAGTTCCCTTCAAACTAGTGACAGTGTTATCTCTGGAGCTTTCACTCTGAGCGGCACCTGCTGAGCTCCAAACCGGGGCCACGGTGCTCACAACGGGGGTGCAGGGGGACCAGCGACTCCGGGCTCTGAGCTCAGTCCTGCTTCTCTCGGGGCGGAGCGCATCTCAGCTGCTTCTCTGACGTGTTAGGTGATCCCGAAGGTCTCCCATGGGTGCTGCAGTCCGGGCGCATCACCAGCTGCCCCCCTGTGCCCTGGGCCGGGTCCCGACCACCGTGCATAATGGGTTGCTATGGACGGTGCACCCCAGCGTCTGCAGGAGACATGGGCACGGGCACGGGCACCCGCCCAGGAGCACGAGCGCGTCAAGCGGTGTTCAAGTACTTTATTAATTTCCTGCGAAGCTCGGGGGAGGCGGCACAAAACTGTCAACTGAGGGGTCCAATCTAGACTTAGAATTAAGTGACATAACTAGGATATAAAGAAACATACAGACAGAGATCCCAGAGACACGGTCCACTTAATCCTCGAGACTAGGATTGTAGTTTTGTTCTCTCGTGTTATGCATTGTTACTGTCATGCATCGTTCTTTTTAAGATGTTATTTAGATGCACTTTTAACTAAAAAATTGGAAAAAATCGACCACAGCTGAAAGCTGGGAATGAACACAGACACGAGGCGGCGACAAGCTGGGGCAGTGTGCCAGCCAGGAGTGCAGTCGAGACCGACCCCCGCCGACACCACGCCCCGTACACGAGCAGCTCGGTTACTGCGCAGGGGTATGTGGATAGAGCAAGTCACACGCAGTGACAATGCAGATCCGACCACGGTCCGATGTCCAGGCGTCGCTGACCTGAACGCCGACCCCAACAGCTGCTCTGACATCCTAAACACAAAACTCACACTCTGATGCCTCGCCACCCATCACTTCAGACCGGTCACACAATGTCAATCCCGGTGAGCGTCACAGCCTCCCCCGGCTGCCATTCCCCTGCTCCATGACTTCTGTCCCAGAGGCCTGGCATCGTCTCACCCGGATGACCCCAAGGGGTTTGTGTGTGCAGGTCCAGACTGCTGCAAGGCCCGGAGAATCACACCAGGTCGACGCACCCCCGTCCCCCCCCACAACCGGTCGCCCCTGCCTGGCAATGTGTGGTGGTCACCTGTCCCTGGCTCCCGGCCATCGCTCCCTCTTCTCCTCACTTCCAACTTCCCCTCTCGCTCCCTGCCTCGGCTCCCTGGTCTAGAAGGCCTTGCTTCCTGCTCCCCAGACACTTGCCATTGGTGAAATGGGGTAGACCCTAAGGGGCTCTGGGGAAGGACCTACCATCTGCTGCCATACTGCCGTGGGCAGGGGTCCCGAAGCCCATCCCGGGGGGCACATCAACCCTCCCGCTCTCTAGTGTTACCACCGGGTACTGCCTCTGACTCGTCTTCACCTTCTCCCCACTGGCACCTGCCATCAGCTCCTAGTCACACCCTCCCCACAGTAAAGCAAACCACAAGCACAGCCACGTCCCTCCTCAAGCCCGCATCAGCCACACTTGTTGAAAAAGGTGTCTACACTCCCTCCTCGACCCACTTCACTCTGACTGCTGCCCGGGAGTCGCTGCACTCGGCCCGCTTCTGCCCAGCGACCCCGTGGGGCTGAGCTCACTGGCCGCGAGGGCCTGACCCTGCGTGGCCTTCCAGCAGCTGCGGCTGGCTGATCGCTCCCTCCTCCAAACGCTCTCTTCTCGCTCACTTTCTTCCAGGCTGAAGACCGACTTCCCACGGGAGGCTGGGAAAGCCCGGCACCCGCTCTTCCAGCCTCGCTTGCCCCTGGCGTGGGCGTGCCGCCCCACCGGGGGCCTCTAAAGGATGCTGGGAAGTTCCTCCCTGACCGAGGCCACGGCCAGCCGTGGCCGCTCGGCCCCCAACGTGAGAGCTGACGGGATGTCACGAGGAGTTGGTCAAACTGACAACTGACCAAACGCAACACCCAGAGAGACAACAGATGCCACGCACCAGAGGACAGAACGCAACAGGAAGTGCCACAGGCACACGCACGCCTGCAATGGACCAATTCTCTGCAGCTAACTGCCAGCTCACGGGAAACGCAGACTAAGACTTAAAGAGACAAATCGCTCAGACAGAATGTGAGAATCCGGGTTAGGCCGATTTCATGGTTTTTAAAAAACCGAAGATCTGGAGATTGGAGCCCTGACTCAGCCGGTGTCCACCATGTTGACGAGTTTTGGGGAGTGATTTTAAATCGCTAGGGGCTTTCTGTTGCGATGCTGGGATTTGGGATGGTTGCTTTGAAGAGTCACGTTTTAGAGACAGGCTTCAAGACGACCCGCCGGGGAGGGGGCGGGGAGGGGGCGGGAAGGAGAGGCGCAGGGCTGGCAACTGTCGAAGCCAGGTGCGGGGCACAGGGGCCTCGCGCTGCCCTCCGAACTTCCACGCCGTTTGGCATTTTCCAAAGCAGAAAAAGAGGTTAGTGGCACACGTGGAAGGCGCAGGACGCGGAAGGCGCCCCGCGTGTTTGCTAGACCGCTCAGGAGGAAGACGGGACGAGTGCTGGACACGGAGGGGTGACCAGGGTCACGGGCGCAGGCCCCGCGGACCGGGGAGTTGTGTGGGGGTGGGCAGGGAGCAGGGAAGGGCCTGGAAGGACGATGGCCAGGAGGGCGACTCCCGCCCACGGAGCACTGCCCGCGGCGCTGCTCCGGCTGGAACCCTGTCTGCGTCCTCGCCCACCCGCACGGGACCCAAAGGGAGGCTGCGACACGCTCAGACCAACGGTGCCGCGGTGCCAGCAGAGACCTGGACACGCGCAGCTCCAAAAGCTATGTTTGAAATACGCTATAAAAGCTAAAGCTAAATTACTCCCCACGACAGGATAAGGAACAGTTCTGCCTGAGCTGGCCCGCTCCCTGCGTGCCGGACTACGGGACTTTGAACAAAAACACTGCGTTACCACGGAAACGTGCACACGGCCTAGGGCTGTGAATGGAACCGCGATTGTTAGGTGTGAGATGTGACTCACGCTGTTCAGAGGCTCTTCCCTTCGGCAGCTCCGATGTGCTTCGCGCTTGTTACACTTTCCCCTGGAGAAGGCAAGTGGCCGGGGACAGCGCGAGCGCGAGCACGAGCACGAGCACGGTCCCCGCGCGCCTGCCTCACTGTCCTCGGCAGCCCAGGACGAACCTCCTCGGGCGCCCACGCACCACCTCACAACACCGCGGCTTCGTCTCAACCCCCTCCGACTTCGGTGTCACATCGGAACGTGACGGCGGGACGGGGCCAAGGCCCTGCTCCCAGCTCGGCTCGTCGCGCCCCCTCTCCCCTCCGAGGCGCGTGGCTTTCCGGCGTGCCTCTGCTCACTTGACAACGCCGCCCGTTACTATAAATCAAAGTCGCTGCCCCGCCCGGCAGCCGCAGCCACCGGGTGGAGCCTGAAGCAGCGGTTTCCTGCGATGAGTCACCATTGAGTCACCAGAAGTGTCGTTTGCACAACCACCTCACACCTTCCATGCCAGTCCGGCCACAGCACACGATCAAGTTTACAGGCGTTTTCTCTTTCAAAATATAACATCAGACTGCAGGTCCCATGTAGCTCCCATCCACTCAACGGCACTGAGAAGTGACAGGGCAGCACCATGACAGCACACGCGCACACGCTCACCTGAGTGCGTATGTGTAGCCAGTGTTCTCGGGCACACACTGCGGCGGCGTGTACATGTGGAGCCGAGAAAAGTCCATGTTCACGACGTCAAATCATACTGCAGGAGGAGAAGCAATGCGGGGAGGCAGAGGTTAGAAGTGCAGACACGTCCCCTGCTGCGGCCAGCCTGCCACGCACCCACGCCGGCCGCGCGGCACCGCCACCGCCACCGCCACAACTCGGACACAGCCAGGAGCAGCAGCTTCTTGTTCTTCACTTTGGAAACAAAGGGGAGAAGTGTTCTCACAGTTACGAGTCCAGGGACACCCTGACACATTTAGTTCCCTAAAATGCTACGCCCATAAAAGCAGCAAGGGGAAATCCTAGGTCGACTGGCTCACAACTGTGGAATCTGGGGCACTTTCAAAACATGAGAGTAACTGAGAACCCTTTGAAATAAGTTTTGAAATTCCCAGAAGTGTCAAACGTTCTCATTCTGCTGAAATAAGTTTTCATTGTTATTAATTAAAATAAAACCAATTCTTACTCCACGGCCGAGAAGCACTGACGCCCCTTCCCAGACAGCTGAGGTTCTCTCGCGCCTCTGAACGTGAAAACTGCGTGGTGAACAGCAAAGGAGCTTAAGGCGCTGTTCGTACTTCTGTTTTTCCCCGAAAGAAAACAGATTACTTTTAAATTAAAAAGTGTTAAGCATACTGTTTTTCAGGTTGTCATCTAGATTTTTTTGAAATGACTCAAATTTTCCACTGGCTAAAAATATCCTCCCTCTCACACACTGACACACTCGCACTCTAAATGAAACAAAACAAGAACGGAAAACAAACACGCTCATAGTAGCAATGTGAATCACAATCTGTTATTAAATAATCTAAGGAACATAAAACTAAAAATAAAGACCATCCTGGACAAAAAATATTTATGTATAAACGACTGATTTCCACAGAAATAGAACAATCCTAAAATTTGTATGAAACCATAAAAGAGAAAGAAAGAACAAAGTGGGAGGCATCGCACTCCTGATTTCAAACCACATAAAAACGCTAATGTAATTAAAATAGTACGGGATCGGTGTGAAACCACAGACACACAGATTAATGGAGAACCTGGAAAAACCCCACCCATATATGGTCAATTAACTTAGGACAAAGAAGGCAAGAATAGATGATGGGGAAAGGACAGTTTCTTCAATGAAGGGTGTCGAAAAACTGGAAAGCCACATGCAGAAGAACGAAGCTGAACCACCATCCCCGACCAAACCCAAACGCTGACTCTAAATGGATGGAAAACTTGAACCTGAGACCTGGAACGGTGAAACTCCTAGGAGAGAACACGGGGGGTGAGCTGCTTGACATCGGTCTCGGCGATGGTTTTTTCGGATTTGACACCAAAAGCAGAGACGACAAAAGCAGAAATAAAGTGGGACCACATCAAACTAAAAGGCTTCTGCACAGCAAAGGAAACCGTCAACAAACGAAAAGACGACCCGCAGAACGGGAGAAAATATCTGCAAATCATGTATCTGATGAGGAGTTAGTGTCCAAAATGGATAAAGAATTCATGCAACTCAACAGGAAAAAAAACTAATTAAAAAACGGGCAGAGAATCTGAACAGACATTTTCCCAAAGACATCCGAGTGGCCAACAGACACGTGAAAGGGGGCTCGACACCACCGCCTGGCAGGGAGATGCCCATGGGAGCCACAGGGAGATGCCTCCCCGCCCTGTCGGAGCGGCCGTCACACAGGCGCGAACTGCCAGGCGCCGCGAGGCCGCGAGAGCGGGCGCCCTCCTGCACCGGCGCCGGGGCCGTGAGCCGGTGCGGGGGCGGAGAGCGGCACGAGACCCAGCACCCCCACCCCCGGGTGCTTATCCAGAGAAAGGGAAAGCACTAAGGGAAAGACGTCTGCGGCCCACACTCGCTGCAGCGTGATGGGCAACGCCAAGCCGGGGAAGCAGCCGAGTGTCCGTGGACGGACGGACGGACGGACGGAGAACGTGGTACACACACAATGAATGTTGTTTAGCCGTGAAAAGGCTGAAACCTTGTCATTTGGGACAACGTGGATGGACCACTAGGAAATTATGCTCAGTGAGATAAGTCAGAGGAAGACAAGCACCATATGATCTCTTGGACAGAAAATTAATTTTTAAAAAATGTTTAATGAAAAAAGTAAATTTTTAAAAAAAGGAACAAGCTCATCAATACAGAGAACAGACTGGTGGCTGCCAGAGGTGGGGGGTGAGGGGCGGGAGAAATGGGTGAACTGTATTTTTTAAGTTTAAATAAACTAAATTTAAAAATGAAATAAAGCAAATGACTTTTTTAAAAGCTAAGACAAATTACTTCAATTTATACCATTTTCTTTGAAACTGTCCAAATATTCTTGAAAACATTAAGCACCCACAAAGACCATTGTTTGTATACAAAAATTTAACTGTGCCTACTAACTTCGACTAATACCATGGAGTTCCTGCATCTTAAAACACTCCGGATCCCTCGGCTCCTGCCAGGAGGAGCCCGCGGCCCACGCAGAGCCACACTCCACGCAGAGCCACACTCCACGAGCTGAACTCCCGCTCACCTGGCCCGCCCAGGGCCCACCGAGACCTCTCTCTTCCCACAGACGAGGGCGGCTCCAAGCTTTCGAAGCGCGTCCGCTCAGCCACCTGGATCCGGTCTCGCCAGTGTGGGCTCCACGCACGCCCTGCAGCGTAGCGCCGGCGAGGCCCAGGCCCACGGGTGCCCATGGGGCGCCCCAGCACTCCGCCATCCCGGAACAGGGCCTTGCCCCGACGTCTGCGTCACAGTAGCTCTGGCCACGCGGAGGTTCCGTAGTGACTTATAAGCAGCAGGACAGGCTGCAGGGCAACAACCCTGACCCCCGGTGTCACTGTCGTCCCACGGAGTGGGTCACTGACGCACCTTTCACTCCCTTAGTCACGTGCTCACTGACAAAACCCGAGCTTCCTAACTCCACCCCCTGGCCTCTTGCCATCCCTGCGTCGTCGCTGACTGTCGTTAAGCCCAGGGTAAAGCTGTTGCAATGGCTGCTGAGTAACCTCCACCGACTCCCCCATAACTGCCATTCGACGTGCACTCAGGGAGCTGAGTGTTTCTTGGATCGGTTTACGGAAATCAGAGCTATAAACAAGTGACGGCAGAAGCCCAAACCAAGTACTCCAGCATTCAATTTAAAGGTCGTGACTGTGGCGTGAGCCACCGGGGCGTCTGGCTAATGCTTAGGGACAGAGCCCTACGGACCCCGAGCTCCATCCAAGCTCTGCCCCGCCTGAGCCGACTGCCCGGGGGCGGCTCCTACACTGGGGAAGTGGGCCGGTGGGAGCGCCACTGACCAGGCCCCACAGGACAAAGGAGGGCGGGCGGGTGACTCGGCACAGGAGCTGCACAGAGGCTGATGAGGACGGAGTAGGAATGTAAACTTACAGCCCTTCATTGTTAAGTTTCATTAATAGGTTCTCACATTTTTATCCACCTAAAAGAGATACACCCGCTAATGCCTAAGCATAATGTCTTCAAAAGCCATCAGAAGTGCAAGACCCACTGAAGCCACATTTATAGCCTGGGTCGTCCGATGAGTGCGACATACAGTGAAGCTGGCCGCCCTGACTCGACCAGATTCAATGGAGGCCTCATGCCACGATTTTAAACAATTCACCGTCTTGCCTCTGAAATAAAATTCCATTACTGGCCGTCAGTCCACTGCCTACCACAGGCGTGACAGGGTTACAGCAGAGTGCCCCACTAAAGGATCCTGCAGGTGACAACAGGGACAAGCAGCTGTGAGCAGACACAGAGGCGGGCTTTGGGGGAGATGTTTTCTCAGAGGCGCTGCAAGTGTACTAAGATGCCCAGAGGGGGCCAGTGCAGACACACACGAGACTCCAGGGCGACAGGGAGCAGGGGCCCTCGGTCGTCATGACCGCGGCTCAGCGGCTCCGACAGCACGGGGCGCTGTGCCACCGTGAGCTTTGCTGCCTCCAGGGAGACGCATCTGCGTGCAGCAGGCCGGTGGCCCCACTCAGGGCCGTCTTGGCCATCACTCACCCCACAGCCCAGAGAGGAGCGAGAGGCTCGGGCTCAGGAGGACATGGTGGCCCTCACCGTCATCAGGATGCGTCTCCCACCTGACTCCAAACTGCTGTCCCGTCAATCCTCCCTCGTTCCTCCCTCCATCTCCCTTCCCTTAACAGATCACGATATGGATTCAGAACACTTTAAAATTAATCTTCAGTTCCCTCTATAAAATGTGAGCATTGAGTAAAATTATAGGATAAAATAAAAAGACATAAAGTTTAAAAAAAGATCAAATAAAATAACGCATGTAAGGCCGTGGCTGACACATGACAAAACCTGTCTTCAAATTACCTTTAATTTTATGGAATAAAGTTACAGAGCCTATGCTTTAAATTGAAAAAGCAAACGTATTTGTTTCTTTTGAGTTAGCAGTCCCTGAGATGAAAGAGTCCTTCACCCTCGGCCTAAATAAAAGGCAAAGTCACCAGCAGCTGGAACAGCTCCAACTCAGCCGATGGGTTAGAACCAGCTCCGGTCGCTCTCAGACGCCCGTCAGGACACCTAACAGCAAAGTGCAAACTAGCTCTACTGCAAACCAAACACAACGCTAAGCATTCCCCAAATGCTGCGTGCTGTCTCCTTCTCCGCCTCTGCTCATTAAAGTCCACACTGACGTTAGAGCCTTCTCCTTTGAGTGCCCGCCACCTCAACCTGCCCGCGCCTGACTCAAGGGAGATCTGATTGCATTCGAAATCCAGACAGCATGGAAAGAGTAGGTGAAAAAATGGATTGAAAACGTTTTTCAGTGGCATCGGAAAATCTCGGGAAGACTACGAAGTTAGCATATTGCAAACTGATGTGTGACAGAGAGGGCCCCTGTCCAGGTCACTGTCCTCATTTTCCTACTCCCTGCCTTTCCCTCAAGCACTGTGAGTAGTGTGACCGTGACCTTGTCACAGGCCAAGTTCCTGGTGAGTGAGTGCCCTAGGCTGAGGCTGACAGGTACCAAACACTGCCCCAGGCTGCCCTAGAGCTGTCTTCATATCAGGCCCCAGGGCAAGGCCCCAGGCAGAACTCTCCCAAGCTGATAGCCCAGCAGATTAGCCAGAGGGAGGGAGGGAGGGAGGTGAGCAGAGAGCCCCCACAGGAGCCTGCCCTGCTCTGGCCTGTAAGAGCGTGCTGTGTTAGGGTGGACAGCTTTCGATTTTGAGCTGCCTGTCCTAACAGGGAAAAAGCACGCACCTTAGGAGATGGTGGGCCAATGGAAAAGAAAGCATTATTGGTATAAGCCACCCCGAGTATCTCCTGATGTCTCGTTTTCACTAGTGTAAACATGCAAACTAGCAAGCGCAGACCGGAGAGGTCCTCCGTTTAGGCCGCAAACGCTGCTTACAGACCTAAGGAATTAAGTGTCTTTACAAACACACAGGTCCTAGGAGGGCTTTAAAATTAGAGTTAAGATTCTTCTTACATTACTCTAGGCTTCTCCTTTAATCCCCTTCATCTTCTGTAATGCATTCGATATCATTTACACCACGTGGTAAAGATGAAAATACGAAGCTCAGTTTTTGGTCAAAAGTGGAAGTTCGTCCTCCCTCCACATCTAACTCGAATCTTTCCTATTTAGAGTGTCTGTACTATCTAGTGACAATCTAGAAAACATGTCTGAAAAATCGCAAAAATTACAAGTCACACGGTGTTGAAAACAGAGCTTCAAGCAAATGGCTAAACCAAAGGAGAATAAAACTGTAAGGTTCTGAATAAAATCAGCACACGCCACTGTCCGAGGACACGCCGTCAGCCCTGAAGAACACCTGGAAAATGGTGGCAGCACTTCCTTCCCCGCCCCACGAACCACAAGTGTCGCCATCCAGTAGTATTTTTATCAGACAACGAGAAGGCAATGGGAACTCGCTCCAGAGGCCCTGTTTGTAAAGGCTGGCCTTAGGAACCGGACTGTCTGTTGGCTGACTCGGTCGCTGATGAAGTGGGGTGAGACTGGACTCGAGCCCAAGACGAAACTGGCCGGCGGAGCTCTTCAGGAACCCCCGGCCGCCAAGCAACCTGCCCGTCTCTTCCCCTACCCCTTCAAATGGCACTCCACCCCTGAACGGACCACCAGGACCTGTGACTCTTATCTGCAACACAGAACAGCAACCTAAGGAGACCGTGACAGACAGGACCTTCCTCCCAGCTCTGGGCACAGCTCCAGACACCGCCATCTGCCACAAGTGCTGTCGGGAGGGGCGTTCTAAGCTGCCGGCACAGGGCCCCTCCTGCACGGCAGCACGGGCCTCGCTGGCCGGGCGGGCGGTCCCGCAAGGACCTTCCAGAGAGGGGGACACAGACACAGGCACGCACGCACACACGTGCACACGCACACACGCACCTGTTCCGACCCCACCCTCGCCCTTCTAAGGGCGACTGCACTGCACACAAGTGTCTCAGTATCACATCACTGTAAAGAAAAGTATTTTTTCAGACTAAAATTCCAAAGTGCCCCTTTAAAAACGAGTACTAAATCCTAACATAATTACTCTGCTTAGACTCTTACTTCTGTTAAAACCAAATAATGTAGAGACTAAAAACATCAGTTATTTTTGCCTATAAATTAAAAAATCGTAAACTGAGTTAGAAATGATGTTTCCCAAAGACCGTGTTCAGTGTAATCACTTCTAGAACATGATGAACAGGAATTGGCATCACGTCTCTGTTCTCGTTTTAAAGAAGCAAAGCTACGTCTATGAAAAACTATGATTTATATTGTCAGAATCTATAAAAATCGACTGATTATTTAAAACGGTAAATCAGAAATAAATGACCATAACCTAAAAATATTTGAAAGGGCTTTATAGGATGCTACTATATTATATGCATACCTGAATTTTTTACAACATCCAGAAAAATACTAAATTTATGGTAAATTACAGAAAATGGAACTTCTACTTTTCAGTTACCCCTCTTTCTTGTTTGAAATTTTTTTTAAAGAGCCAGTATTGGTTGTAAAAACAAATAACCCAACAACTATTTTTTTCAAAAAGAAAAAACTGGTCTTCATTTGTGAAGCAGCTGGGGCAGCCGGACTCCAGGTCAGCTGAGGCCCCCGCACCTGCCTACACGCCGGGGCGCTGTCCCTGGAGACTGCCCAGGGCCTAACCCTGCCCGGCTGTTGGCACACCCACCGTTACTACCCCAACCTGCACACGGGGAAAGCAGTGTTGTAACCGTAACAAAATAAATTCCCAAACCAACAAAACAGCAGAATAAAACTCCAAAAACACACGTTGGTCATGACGAGCAGCAACTCTACACTGAAAGGCAGCTCCGAGCCGAGCCGCTCGGCTCGCCTTCCCCAAATGCTGACACGACAGGAGAGGCGGGGGCTGGGCACGCGGGTTTAGCTACGAGAGGCGCTGTGTCAGGGACCCCGCGACCGCCACGTGAAGACACGCTGTCGCATGCCCGCGTGCCCCATGACCGCTGCTCCAGACCCCCGCTCCTGACCAGGCCGGCCATCCCGCCGCTTCCGCAGAAGTCCGAACCCATATGTTGCGCAGGCTCCGGCAGGGGGCGTCCTGTGCGGGGCGCAGACACGGTGGGGGCTGCCGCATCCTGGTCCAGCCCAGAGCGGGGCTGCCTACGACCCCCGGCACCGGGGGCGGCTCGCAGTCTGAACCCGGCCCCGCGGAGGACCGTGCCCTCGCACTGCGCTCTTGGACTCTGCGGCCCATGACAGGCCAGGACCGCTCAGCAGTCCCTTCTCCTGCTGTGGGACATAGCCGCAGAGGATCCCAGGTGCCAGGGACAGCTCCCATTGGTCGCTGGGCTGGCGGCCCTGTCGGTCTGTCCCTGACTCTCGGTCCTGCTGAGGAAGGCCTGCCCTAACCCAGGAACCCACAGATGCACGAGCGGTCTGTGACAGGTCTGTCACTCTCAGCAGCCAGCTGACTTCACTAGTCCAGCGGCAGCCCCTCCGCAGAGGGCGAGGCGGGCCCCGATCCTACCGCCTGTCCAGCATCTCAGCCTGGATCACCCACAAGCAACATGCCCCTCCCTGAGACCAGCAGCGCCTCCTTCCTCCCAAGGCGTCGCCCCCTCTTCTCTCCTGCTGGCGCCCCTGACTAGTTTCCCCCTCTCCAGCCCTGCCCCCTCAAGCCAGAAAGCTGCCAGAGGAGACCTGGCCACCTCACTTTACTCCCTTTGAGACTACCATATGGCCCCAGACTGGAGGCGCAGGATTCAGTCTGAGGCCCACTTCTCCATCCTAGTTCTGGAAGGTCCCCAGACGGTTTTGAGAACCGCTCTAGCCCTCCTTCCACCACCTGCCTTACTGTTCTACATTTGCCCTGAGGCCCCAGTCCACCAGCTCTCACCACTTCTTAAGCAGCCTTTAGGGCAGTAGAGGTCTGGTTTGTTTATTGAGATGGCACCTCCGGGCGCGCCCCAGCCCCACGCCCAACGTCAGTGTTCC
Source organism: Pteropus medius (assembly GCF_902729225.1). NCBI lineage: Eukaryota > Metazoa > Chordata > Mammalia > Chiroptera > Pteropodidae > Pteropus > Pteropus medius. The sequence continues at coordinate 15,866,681 of NW_024340699.1, read as the reverse complement.
CCAGCATCTGGCGTTAAGGTTAAGTGGGATAATTATTATTAGCAACTTTCCCTCGGACTAGGCCCGGAACTCGGAGGCAGGAACTAACTACACCTCGCCCGCGGAACAAATGACCACTCCGCAGGTGCCTGCGAGAGCGGGAGAACTCACTGCTGTGCGTGACGCCTGCTCTACCACCAAGCTGAGAACACTCGGGCCCTCCTCGCCGTCCGGGGACCCCGCCCGAGTGTGCACTGCTCGTGAGGAGCATAAGGGCCACGTGCGTGTGGGCCTCCTCACTCCTCCTCCTGGGGCACCCACAGCCCCGCTCTGTCCTCGGCTGGTCAGAGCGCACTGGCAGCTCTGTCCCACCCCAACTACGACTGGGAGCGACTAGGGACCCAGCCACGGGGCTGCATTTGTACTACAAACGTAATCAGTTGGTCCTCACATTCTTCCCCACGCCTGCGATGCCCTGTCCTCCCAAATGTGAGCGCCAGGCTGAAAGGGAGCGCTGTCCGGGACTAAGGTGTGTGGTAAATGGCAAGTAAAAGAATCATTAAACTGATCTTTCTCATATTCTGGATGTAGCTCGCACCTTCCAGAAGTACTAATTAAAGATCAAACAGAGGAAACAGAATGACGAAGACCAAAGCAAGCAGGCAAAGCCGTGCTTTGTTTTCAGGCCACCCATGCCCCTGGGACAGCCGTCTCAGTCCCCAGTGGGGACTACTGATCTACGCTGATCACTTTCACATGACTCCAGCCTGGGACCTGCAGGTTTACTTGGCACGAATGTCAAAAGGCATCTTGTTGCATGGTTCTTATGTCCCATACTAAGATTCACAGCCAGTGACCATTCACTGTGTCCCCACACGACTAAATGAAAAACACAGCACCCAGCTACCTACTAAGCTTAATTACAGATGTAATTCAAACGGCAAAATCGGCTAATGAATTATACGTAATGAAGTACAGTCAATTATAGCATATGACTACAATAACCAGCGTGTAAGCATCAACATCCTCTTCTGCATTTTTCCTCTGTCAAGCCTCTGGCCCAATGGAAGTAAACGGTTTCAAACAGATCCAGCAGGTCTAGTCTCCTTTATCTGAAAATCAAGTCGGGTAAACAGCCCAAAATAGCAATGTTTATTTTACACACACACACACACACACACACACACACAACTAAAGGGAAAAAAGACAATAGCAAGAAACTTGGAAGCTATAAAGCAAATGAACGAAAACTGACAAGTCAGAAAAAGCTGAATCTTAAGCTCGCAATGAGGAACAAGGAGAAATATTCCAGCTTTCACTAGGGAACCCCCAAAGACTCAAGATAGTGGCATCTGTGTACATCTGCAAATGAGGGTGCCAGATGGAACCAAAACACAGGAGGAATCGAATGCTCAAAGTCTGCTTCAGCAGCAGTCAGGCAAAACCACGTGATCTTCCGAACGCGCGTGAGGAAAGCACTTGTCAAAGTCCAGCGTCCTTCATGATAAAAACACTCAACCACCTAGGATTAGAAAGGAGCTTTCTCAGTGTGACAAAAGGCCTTTCTAACACCCACAGCGAACGACATGCTCCCCGGAAAGACCGAGAGCTTCCCCCAGATCAGGAACGAGACCAGGACGCGGCTCCCACCCGGGCGCTAGGCAACGAGAAATCAAAGGCATCCAAACTGGAAGGGAGCGGTAAGGACACCTGTGTTCGCAGGTGACGCTGCGAATGTGCGGAAAACCGTAAGTAATTCACAAAAAACTATTAGAGCTAATAAATTACGCAGTTACAGGATACAGAGTCAAAACAGAAGAGTCAGTTTTATTTCTATACACTAACAACGAACAATCTGGAAACGAAGAAAACATTCTTCTTAAAATAGCATCAAAAAGACTGACAAACTTAGAAATAAATTTAACCAAGGAATGCAAGATTGGAAGGCACCCTGAAAACTACAGAACACTGCTGAAAGACAGACAACCTAATGGGGAGACAATCCCTTAGACCTGAAGACTTGATACGGTTAGCACAGCAATACTCTCCTAGGCGCTATGCAGTCAGTGCGACCTCCATCAAAATCCCGAGGGCCCTTTTTGTAGAAACGGTAAAGCTAATCCTTAAATTCACATGGAACTGAATGGATGTCAAAAAGCCAAAACCGATTCTGAAAAAGAACAGCAAAGTTGGAAGACTCACATTTCCCCATTTCGAAACTTACTACAAAACAGTATGTTACCGGCATAAGGACAGACAGACTGACTAAGGGGACAGAACCGAGACCCAGAAGTAAACGCATACACTGACGGCCAACCGATTTCCTACAAGTGGGCCAAGACCATTCCATAGGGCGAAACCTGTCTCTTCAACAGTGGTGCAGGGACAACTGGACGTCCACATGCGGAAGAATGAAGTTGGACCCCACCTCACTCTTCCACCCCACTTCCAAAATGAGGCCGGAGCTTGGAAAACCCTTCTTCAGGAATCTAAAAAGCCTAATACAAGGACCTGAAGATAATGGTCTCGAAGGTTCCTCAGGGAAACCCAATCCGTCATATCGGCCAACGGTGACAAGGACAATGAGGCGGGTGCACGGAACTTCCAAAGGGCTGTGCAGGGTCCCACTCTCAGATGTACCTGTTCTACCAAGATCGCGGGACAGTCCAGGAAACACAGACCAAAGCAAGAAAGAAAAAAAGGCGGCCGCGGAAGGAGAATGAGACGCTACCGCATTTCTGAAATAAGAACATCTTTAAAAAAAACTTGCTAAATTTTAGAGGGAAAAAAACACCAAAAAGGCTCTAAGAAATTAAAAATATGATGCTCAAAATAAGATGATTATTAGAAGACTGAAGAACTCTCCCAGAAAGTGGACCAAAAGGACAGAAAACGGGAAAGACGAATATTAAAAAATAATAATAAAAAGCAGACACCGGGCCAAGAGGTCCAAAGCCCAAATAGCAGTATTTCCAAAACACACTGAGGAGAAAACACTGAGGAACGAGAAAATAGAGGAGGAAACTGTCAAAGACAATTTGAGAAAATTCCTCAGAACTAACCCTCTTGAGTTTCCAGAAACGAAAGAACGACGAAGCGTCCGAGGAAACGGGCGGAAGCCGGCGGGACACCGGGAGCGGGCCCCGCGCCGGCCCCGCGCCCACGCTGCGCGCACGGCGGCCGGAACCCCAGGCCGCAGGGCCGGGGCGGCGGGCCGGGCGGGCGTCCTGCCCCGGGCCCCTGGGGGCGGGGACCCGACGCCAAGCCCCGCGGCGCGGGGGCGCGGGCCGCCAGGAGGGAGGGACGCTCGCGCTGGGGAGCGCGCGGGCGGGGACCCCGCTGAGGCGGGCGCGGCGGCCGTTGGCGGCCCGGGCGGGGCCCGCGGCTCGACGCGTCCCCGCAGCCCCCGCCCGCCGTGAGAGGCGCCCGGCCCCCGGCCCCACCCCACCCGACCGGGCCCGGACCTCCACCCCGGTCCCGAACGCCGCCCGGGAGCTCACCTGCCTCGCGCTGTCGCTGCTGCCGCTGCGCTGCCGCTGCCGCCACCCGAGGCCTCGTCCGCACCGCCCAGGCCCGGCCTGGGGAGGAGACCGTTCCGGCGCCAGCCAACCGCGCACCGCGCCCGGGGGCGGGGGCGGGAGCAGCGCGAACGCTCACCAATCCCGACCGCGCTACCTGAAGCTCCTTGGCCAATGCGGAGGCGCCCTGCCTAGAGGCGTGGCCAATCACGAGCCGAGGCCGAGTCGCGGGGCGGGGCACGAGCGGAGCTCAGGGGCGGTGCGCGGCGGGAGGCGGCGGCGGCTTCTCGCCGGGGGCGGCATCTCGCCCGGGACCCGGTCTCCGGGAGGACCCCTCCCCCGTGCAGCAGCCGGACCTCCTCGTGTCTGGTCCGGTGGCCACCGCCGCCACTGTCCCTAGCCTCGTGGCTCAGAAAAGCCCCCATTCCCGTGGCGGCCCCTGCACGGCTCCCGCCGCACACCTGTGCGGTGCCGAGCTCCACTAGCGCCCCTACCCCAGGAGTAGGGCGGCGCCCAGGCCTCCAGGTCTGCGCTTCCGCGGGCGGGCCTCTCCCAGCCCCGGGGCTCGCAGGCCTGGTGTTGGCAGAGCCACGCTGCATGCTCCTGTGGGCAGCAGCGGCCTGCCCTCCACTGTCCCAAAGCAGGAGCTCGGGGGCCGCCTCCGCGCCTCCGCCTGCTCCTGCGCCTGCGCTCTGGAGCTTTGCACCTACGCGTTCTTTTGAATTCATCACTGCCTTGCGAGGTAGATAGGAAGCTATTATTTATTATCTTGACTTTACAGAGGAAGAAACTGAGGCACCAGTGGGTTAGGGGGCTGATCGGGTGAGAGGCCAGTCGTTTCTTAAACCCCGAGCCGGCCGCGGCTTCCTCGGAAAGACATCTGTGCTGCAGAGACCGTCCGCACAGTCATGTTAACGAGGACGTTCATGCACAGCAATGGCGATGGGCTGAGATGTCAGCCGTGTCTGTGTGGGGTTCTAAGCGTCCTTCTTGCATCTCTTAGTTTATAAACTCTCACAGCTCAGGGCTGTGTCTTTCGGTGGGCTTACAAAGTCTCCTCCGTGGTATAAATTTTACAGATGCCTTTTCAGGGGGAGGGGCCAGGAATGGAAAGGAGGGTGGAGAGATAGATGGTGGTTTGTGTTTTTCAGCGTAGGGGGGACGGAGTTGGACTGAGGAGAATAAAGATCCTGATTAATTCTAGACTTCCTTAGCTCTTAGCCATTTGTAACTGGCGAGTGCTGGAAATGCGGCCAGCCCAAACTGAGATGCGCTGTATGAAAGACGCGCCGCATTTATCAGACTACGGAAAAGAAAGGGAAATTATCTCAATATTTTAAAATATTACTTGTGTTAACTTATAATATTTTGGATATATTGGTTAATTTGAGTGAATTTCATCTTTTTAATATATATCTACTAGAAAATGTGAGAGGCCGTGTGTGCTTTAATGACTCTGATAGGGGTCTGGGGGTGCGGGGGGGATGCTCCGGACTAGAGACATCACAGAATCAAGCTCCTTCCTCCCAACAATTACGAAGTAACCAAAGACAGTTTTAAAAAGGTTCACTGACAACAATGAACAAGGAAGGTGCAAACCCACATGACGCGAGGCCGGGGGAGGAGACACGATTCTGGTGAGGCTCAGTGGGACCCAGATAATGAAAAAGAGTCAACAAAATCCTACGGGGGCTGCGGGGACACGCCAAGCGAGCCACACCCACCTGGGCTGCTAGGCAGTTTGTGCCTAGAATTCTTCCCTCATGGGGCCTGGGTCGCCCTGACGGGCTTCCATCTGGTTTGTGTTGGCTTCGTCTAGGTCCAGCTGGTAGTTATGGTACCAGTCGGACCGGCCGGGCTGGAAGTGGTCTGTGCCAGTACGTTGGTTTGAATGAGTCTGCCTGGTACCTTAGCTGCCCCGGGCCCTGCAGCACAGGACTCACCTGGAGAGCATCTGGTCCAGCTCCTCGGGAGGAGGCCAAGGGAAAGAAAAGAGAATTCTTAAGGCGACAGCTAGTCAGTGTGAACCCATTACAAGATCACAATAGGGAATGTTACCAAAATGTGACCTCACAGAGCCTAGGGCATGAAACAACTTGCTGTTAACTGGAAATGTATGTGCTGCATGAGTCCATGTGTACACACACACACACACACACACACACACACACACACACACGGCACAGAAAATCTTGCCTGTGGTTCCGTCCCAGCAGGGGTATCACAGATTGTTTTTTTCTTATTTGACATTGTCTATATTTTGTACAATGAAGTCAACATTTTTAGAAAGTTTAAAAGTTCAGAAATGTTAAATTATAGCAAAGTACCATAAAATGCATTTTGATTCCACTATTTTGAATTGACTGCTGATATTTTATCATGCTTTACTGTCAAAGTTTTATTTTTAAAGAAACAAAACTATATTGCAGGCGAATGAAAATCTGCATGAAGAGGATTACTACAATGTGTAAAGAAGCTATTGAAGGGGATGCTCTCCCAGTGGTGGGGGGCGGGGGGAGTTTTTAAACAAACCTCAAAAGCACAAACCTTATGATGAGACATCGACGGCTATGATTACATCAGAATGAAAGCTGTGTTAATAAAAGATACCACCACCGAGCCAGCAGCCAGACGACAGAGCAGAAGATATTTCCAACGTTTCAGAGAGACAAGTGGCTGCTGTTTATACAAAAAGCTCCTGCAAATCAACAAGAGAAAGACAGAAAAAGAAACCTCAGTGCACAGGAATATGAAGTGATGCTTAAGCTCGTTACGATCAGATGTGCAGGCTAGAGGGCTGCACACCGTCGGAGTGGCCACGGGCAGAGCACAGGGACACGAGGAACAGCAGTGCCGTGGCGTCTCAGACATGGGAGCACACAGAGCCAGCATGCTTCGCTCGCCACGGGCACCGAGGGATCTACACTGCCCCTTGCCGAATGTGTCGTACTTCATCCACAGACCGGACCTCAGAGCCATCCTCCCACCCATGCACTTTAGGCCCCTTCCTGGTCCTCGCTGTGTGACAGCACTGCAGTGAACACCCGTGGGCGTGTCTGCTCGTGCAGCAAGGCTCGAGGGCATCACTCAGAAGAATTTCTCAGCCGCAGAAACAGCACATTACCAATTTTAGATAAACACAAATTAGTCATAATAAATGTTTGATTTAGTGTAATTATATTAAAAATTATAACATATTCAAAACATTTCTTATTAAAACATAACTAAATATATACTACGTACACAAATATTTATATATCCTATAGCTATCTACATGTATTACATATATAAACTGGGCTCAACTTATTTATATATCATAAGAACGGACAGAACTATGTTTATTTACAGCTACATAAACTCCAGAGAGTTCATGAAGAACGCAGCAGATTTCAGTCAAGGCAGAGAGGCAACACACTCAAACTTTCTCTACAGAGAGATTCCCTGTTACAACGCCTTAACCCATGAGCATGGAATAAAATAGTGGGTATTAGGGATGCGATGTTACACATTGTGCTGTTTGCCCAGAGTGCTAACGGGATGAGGGGCTGGGGAGGCAGATAGCTCTGGCCTCACATCCTGAGTCCGCCAGCTGGAGTTGTGTGGCACTGGCCAAGGTCTGAGCCTCTCTGAGCACCAACCGCCTCCCCTATAAAACCAGGTCAATAGTGTCTGCCTTGCAGGGCCCCCACGAAGATCGGAGGTGATGAGTCCGCAGTGCCCGGCCCTCCGGGAGCGCCCAGTAAGGTGTGTTGCTCTGTAGTGATGACAGTATGAAGCCCGGCCTTCGACTATGCCACGGGACACAGGAAGGCGTCGGAGGGCAGCGGGCTCAGCTCTGGGGGCAGAGACTGCAGTATCAGGCCAAAGCCCACTGGAGTCTGGGGAATCGCAGGGGGCTCAGGACTCGGGCCGGCTGGTCTGTGATCAGGTGTGTTGTTCACCCCGAAAGACTACCACTCTGTAGGCTCACTGTGCTCCTGCACAGCTGGCTATGTGACACTCAGGGCTGTCGCCTGCATGAAGATCAGGGCTCACCTGTGCAGCTTCTGGAATGGGGCAGGTGACTTCTCCTGGCCTGACCTGCCTGAGCAGCAGGAAGGGTGGCCTCCCAGGAGCTTGCCCTCGGTCCTCCAGAAAGTGTCTTCAGAGTCTACCTCGTGTGACCTCTCACTGAGCCCGGGAAAGACCTGCGGTGGGAGGAGCAGGGTCGCCGGCTCACTCGTCCCCGTGCTGGGGACCGCACCGTGCTCTGCAGGCACCGACTTGTTCTCCGGATCTTTAACACTGGAGTCTAATTCACGCACGACAGCGGTCACCCTCTTAAACGGTCTGGTTCAACGTGCTGTGACAAACACAGTTGTGTAACTCACCCCCAAAGCCCCTGGGGACCCTGTGCCGTCACCGCCCGGTCCTACCCCACTCACCAGCGTGTTTGCTGTTCCTCGTGTCTCGCCTCTTCCGGAAGGTCACATACAGGGTCGCACGCTGTGAGCTTCGAGCCTGGCTCTTGCCCTCGGCAGCTGGCTTTGGGGGCGTCCGTGTTGCTGCCTCTCGTTGCATTCATAGCCGAGCAGGATCCCTCGTAGGGATGGTCCGCAACTTATTTGTTCACTGGTTCAGGGATCAGAAAACGTTTCTCTGTAAATGGGCCGGGTACTGACTATTTCAGGCTTTGCAGGCCCTGCTGGTACAGACAGTACAGAAGAGCATGCTCTTGGCTGTGTCTCAGTAAAACTTTATTGACACAAGCGGGCGGCTGGCTGGACAGGCCCGTAGCTAGTTTGCGGCCCCTGCCTGAGTGGGACATGAGGCTGATTTACAGCTTGCGCTATTATGAATAAAGCCTCAAGCGATGTCCCCACCGGGTCTCCGTGTGGCGTTTCTGTAGGTGTACTTCTTTGGTTTTATTGCCCATTACCTATTCCTCACTTTTCTCTCCAAAATAGTTTGGATATATGAATTCTGATTTCTTTTCAGAGTATTACCTTTAATGGCCTTTAAAATGCTGTTAAAACCCTCAAATTTGATTGTTAAACAAAAAATTTTTTAACTTCCAGGGCTGAACGTCTTGTTAAAAGAAAGAGTTTCTTCGTCCATTGCTGGCGGGAAAGACCGGGCCTGGCCCCCGGCATCCAGACCCCCAGCAGCATGGCTCAGGAAAGACAGCAGCCCTGTGTTTCCATACACCAGGTCAGGGCGGAAAGCCGTGAGCCCTTCGCGAAGGACTCGCTTTAGCTGTGGACATGGGGCCAGTCCTGGGCTGGGCACAGCAGGGTCCACCAAGCTCTGCGAGCCCAAAAGCGCAGCCCCTGCCCGGCTGGCCTCTCCTTGGGATAATGGCAGAAGTGCACCCTAAATTCCAGCAGACACACGGGGGTCTCGACAGAGCTGGCCCACAGCTATTAACAGGCCGTTAATTTAGAGCATCTCAGAATTATTTTCTTGTCACGAACTAGTATTTAAACCATCAAATCTATTCTGGGGAAAGGTTCTGACAGATGGTGGAGCCCCTTCTGCACCCAGAGCCTGCTGCCTGGGCTCCCTCTTGAAAAGCTGGGCTCCGGCTCTGTGTCCCTGTGCCTGGGAGGCAAACGGCCTGGCTGGGTGACATGCGGCACTTCTGGAGTCCGTCTCCAAGGTTCTCTCTTCTCACTGCTGCCAAGCGAAAGGAGCAGCGTACTGCTGCTGTTTCATAGTGGGGAAACTGAGGCCGGAGTTGCCGACAGAGGGCAGGCCGCCCAGCTGGCTAAGCTCCCGGGAGGGGCAGCCCCGTCCTCTGGCCGAGCTGGCATCTCGGCAGGGCAGAGTGTCTCCTTCTCAGCTGTAATCGGACACGACCCTAGAGGAGAAGGAGGGAGGCTCAGAAACCTGAGCCCAGGGTCACCTCTAGATTAGGTGTCAGCCGGAGACCAGGGGCGGGCGGGAGAATCAGGGGAGGAAGGTGACCAGAGCTCGAGGCCCCCTTTCTGGTCAGAAAACAATCTGACTTGTCTGCGTGCTGGGTCCCCGTCCCGGTTCCAGTTCCCCCTTTTTTTGGGGGGGGGGAGGGAGGCCACAAAGGAAACGTGGTTTTCCGCAGCTGCGGTGTACCATGTGGCCGCCGGCGGCAGCTCCCAGGTCCTGGTGCGGCTTGGCCCGGCGTGACTGTCGGGGTCGCAGAAGGCCCAGACGGAGGGAGAGCTGCAGCAGCCCCGCTGCGGCCACTTTGCCACGGCCCAGAATCCCAGCGTCCGCGTGGGGCTCCCGTCTCCGCGGGCACCTCGGGAAGGAGGGCTCGAGGGGACGGTCCTTCCCGGCCTCCGCAGGCTCCGGCGGCTCCAGCCGCTCCTGAGCCGTCCACGCCGCCACCTCGCCCGGCCTCCCCGTGCCTCTGTGTCTCCTTTTCAGTCTTCCTCCTCCCATGAGGCCACTTGTCACTGGGTTTAGGGCCCACCCTAAGCCAGGGTGACCTCATCTCAAGGCCTTTACTTTAATTAGACCTACAAAACAAGGTCACATTTGAGGTTCCCGGTGGCACATTTTGGGGTCACTCGTCAACCCACTACGGTTGCTTAGCAACCCCCCGAGAGATATCCCATCCCCCGTTCTTTGGTGAGCAAAATAGTTTGCGTCCCAAAAAGCAAAAAGCGAAACCCCTCCCAAATGCCCCTGTACCCACTTCTCATGTCCTTCTGGACAGACTGGCCTGTGCTCCCTGTCTCGTCCCCCTGCCACTGTCTGAGCCCTCCTGACCACCTTACCAGGCCCCCTCTCCCCCCGGGGACCTGTCGACATTTGACCCGGCGGCCGCGCTCTCCTCCTGACACCCTCCTCTCTCGGCTCCGGGCGCCTCCCCTCCCAGCCCCTCCTCAGCCCCTTCGTGGTTCTCCCTCTGACATCGGAGACCTTGGCCGTCCTCGGAAGTGCTACTTCCGTCCGCACGTCATCCCTTCCACACCAGTCGAAGCCGATGACGCCCAAATTCGCGTCCGCCACCCGGAACCACCGCTGAGCTCGGGGTGCAGACGTCCCCCCTTCCTGGCACCCAATGGGCATCTCTAGCTGCGCGTCCCCAAGATGGGCTCCTGGCCGGGCCCCACCTGCCCGTCTTCTAGTGCAGTCAAAGGCAGCCTGCTCGTCCTGGCTCCGGGAGCCCGGAGGCTGCCCGGGGTCCGCTCAGGTCTCTGTCGGCAGTGCCGAGGCTCCACCTTTAAAGCAGACCCTGAGTTGGGGCAGGTCCCACCGCTCCCGGCCGCGACCCTGACCAGCCTGCTCGGCTGTTTGCTCAGGTCACTGCCGCAGCCTCCCAGGGCGGCTGTCAGGCCCTCCTGGGTCACGTGACTTCTCCATTCACAACTGCCAGTCCTTGGCACGCGCCGAGGGATCCCCACGCCTCCTATTTTCTTTTAATGGCAGCAAAATTCACATAACATAAAATTTAGCATTTTATGAGAATGCAAAATGACGTAGTTGCTGTTGAAAACGGTATGGCGGTTCCTCAAAAAATCAGACAGGATCACCATGTGGCCCAGCAGCCCCACCTCCGGGGCTATCCCCAAAACAACTGGAAGCAGATCTTGAAGAGATACCTGCACCCCCATGTTCACAGTGGCGCTGTTCACAATGGCCAGAAGGCGGAAGCCACCGCGGTGTCCATGCGTGGACGCAGGGCACAGCGTGGACGCCACACGATGGGAGCCGCTTAGCCTTGGAAGGAAGGAAACGCTGACACCAGCTACACAGAGGATGGGCCTTGGGGACAGTGTGTCTCGTGAAATCAGCCACAGGAAAGGACAGACACTGTGCGCTTCACTCATACGAGGACCCAGAGGAGGCAGGAAGTGGAAGGAGGGCACCCGGGCTGGAGTGGGGGGTCGTGTTTGATGGGGACAGCGTCTCAGTCTAGGAAAATGGAAAGTTCTGGAGATGATGGTGGTGACGGCCGCACACAGTGTGTGTGCTTACTGGCCCTGAACTGCACGCTTAAAATCGTCAAGACGGTCAATGTCCCGTGCGGTGCGCCCGCGTGCACGCTGCGGGGCACCTGGGAGGCAGCAGCCCCGGGGTCTTCCGCGGACGAACCCCCCACCGATAAGCCCCACCTGTTCAGAGGGAAAAGGGCAGCTTGGAAACAGCGGCCAGGAGCCCCGAGGGCGGGCGGCATGAGAAGCAGGCTGCTGCTGGGGGTGCGGGAGGCGCTGCCTCGGGGCGCCCTGGGAAAGGCTCGAGAGAGAGCACACCCTGGGGGCGCGTTGGGGGGAAGCCCCGGATCTGGAGCAGAGGCTACGGGATGTGCCACTTGGAGACGGGCTGATGGGGGAGAGCTGTCGTCACGGCGGCCGTCTTTAAAGTTTCTATTTTTTTTATTCCACAAGCCATCTGGGTGTTGTAGAAAAAACCTTGGAAAAATATGATAGAGGGGAGAAACCTAATACCACTTTAAACATGGCTATAGTGACCCACAAAAGATAGCCACCTATTTTAGAGACTCGTCTGACACACCTTTTTTTAAACAAAATGGAATCACACCACACGTCCGTCCGTCGTCTTCGTGACCTGCTTTTCTTACTGTCGGAATGAATGTTCCTCCTTGCGGTTCACTGTGGCGGGAGGTGTGGGCCGCTGTCCCAGTCTTCATGGAGAACGCCCTGGAACTCTCCTGAACGTCACCTTGAAACCCACCCCTGGAGGTGGAACCGCTGGGTCAGAGGGGACGGACATGTTTTCCTGTGTCTGTTCCAGGACTTCCTAAGCCGGGGACACGCCTGGCCTCTGGGGGCTGCCAGGCAGTGGCCCCGAGGGCGAGGGCGTTTGATGCCCTGGAATTAAACATGTTTACACTTCACTTCAAGGATCTTCTCTGAGGATTGAGGGTCGTGGGCTGAGCGGCTCCTGTGTGACAGGACCTGGTGTCCCGGGGAGCTGGCATGGCATGACACGGAGGTCAGGTAGCTGCTGCGAGCCAGAGATGACAACAGAAGCCAACAAAAACTCCTCTGAACTGAGCAGGGCCCCCAGACTCCTGCCGGTGGGTGTGGGGGGACACTCACAGGCCCCCCAGGCACGCAGGGTGGGAGGGCTAGCGCCACACAGGAGGACCGCCCCCTGCCTGCGGGCCCCCCCGCCGTGATGGCGGTTACTCTGTGTGAGAGCCAAAACCCCCAGCTTCATACTCAGTTTTGAACCGTTTTGCATTGTACCTTTGGGAGAAACTTTAAAATGCTTGCTGTACCCTGGGAGGGAGTCTGCGAAGATAATTTTTCATTTGAGAGGGGCCCGTGGATCACTCTGATTTGTGGAAAACGGGTCTGGGGCAGAAGTGCAGTGTGGCCCCTTGTCACAAAGGTAGCCCCCAAGTCCCCACCCCTGACATCCGGCCTGGCCTCCTGCACCCACATCGCTGCAGGTGCACCTGAGCACCTGGAAAGGGCGCAGGGCACAGATTTTCAGCGTACAGACAGGGACACAGCCATACCGGACCTCTCTATGGAACACGGACAAGATATAATTATCCACAGGTGTTGCTATCACTTTAACATAAAGAATAAAATATGTGTTTCCTTGAAGCTATGCATTATTGTGTTATTTCCGCTTCTGTTACATAAATACTATTATTTAAACAAAACCACCATAGGACTAGTTAAGAGCGTAATTAGTAGCAATGAATAGTAGGCATCATGAGAAACAAATAACAATATTTGTGAAATGTTTCTTTCTGTCTTCCCATACAACAAATTGTAAAAAGTAAGACACGAGCCTCTTTAAGATGAAGCTGGGCTGCCACGCACACGCCTTATGCCTCAAGCCTTTGGAAAGTTAAAACAGGACACAATAACCTCTGGACGCGGCCTGAGCGACACTGTGTCCCAAAGAACTGTTTGCAGGATAACGAGAAAGCAGAGGTCGTGACCAGGGAACCGGTGACGGCAAGACTGAAAATTAGAAACGCTGGAGTTGGTGTCACTGTCACCTTATCTGAACCAGCAGCAACGCCTTTCTCCTGTGGGTGTCACTGTCCCCCTCCCTGTCTCACAGACACCCCACTGCCATTGTCCCGCGCTTGGCGCCGGCCACCGGGGCCTGGTCCGTGGCAGGGCACCAGGAGCTCAGCGGTCCGCGGGACCCGTGGGCTCCAGACCTACAGTGCACGGACACCCCGCCCCCTGAACACCCCACGTCGGGTCGCATTTTCTAAAAACCTGGTAAAAGCTGCATGTCAGCATTTGCCCAAGAAGTGCCGGGCTTGGGTCCCAGTCCCGTCCCTGACCGGAACGGCGGCTCCGCCTCCGACGGCTGCACCGTCTCCTGGCAGAGAAGTCTGCCAGCGATCACTCGATGGCTATTCAAGCTCTCAGTAGCTCTTCACCAGCCCTTCATGTCACGTCCAGAAATCCGTCATGGGACGAGCGATGTGACACAGACGAATCCTGCATCCTAACCCAGTCCGCGAGGCCCGGGCCTGGCAGCGCAGCTACCAAGAGACCAGGGACAGCCCGGCTGCGGGCACGGCCGCGGCGCGTTCCCCGCCTCCCGGGTCTGAGTGCCTCGGTGCTGCGGGAACTGCCCTAGACACACTGGCTGCGTGTCCCCGGCACGGAGGACCGACGGGCCACTCTGAGGTCGCCTCGGCAAGCGAGCAGCCCAGGCGGCCAGCCACGTCCTGGGACCGTGCTCAGCACTCACTCTTCTCAGACCTCGATCGTCCTCTTCGGCGCACGCGCCCAGTCCCCAGGCAGCACCTCGCCAGCGCCTTCTCCCCGGAAGGTGCCCGGGACCGCGACGCGCTCAGAGCTGGATGCTCGAGAGCGTGTGCTGCTGTTTGGTATGAAACAAGCAGAACAGTAATGGCCAGTCCTGGGGGGCGCTGCCCTCTGGGCCTGGCTCTGCTGGGCCCTCAGCGGCCCTTACGACTCAGACACGGAGGCTGGGGTGAGGGGCCCACCCCGCTGGCGTGGAGACTGGGGTGAGGGGCCACCGCACTTGCACAGGCTGGATGACCACTGGGAAGTGCAGATCAGCGACTCCACAGCCTGAGCCTTCGGCCACTGTGCAAACCGCCACGCTCATAACCAAAGTTCGTAGAAAACATATGAACGTATTTAAAAATTTTTAAATGCATAGATCACTTTAATCCCATCCCTCAGAGGTCAACTTTGTGAACATCTTCTGTCTGTTGTCACTTTCCTATGCACGCATACATATATTTTTATAAAAGTGGACACCAGGTGAGCTATCTCGTAGTGTCCTTCTCTGCCACACGTGCCCTGGACGTAAACCAAGGCCTCAGGGCCCGAGGACGGGGCAGTCTCGTCCCTCCTCCCCTACGGCCTGGCCTCACTGACACCATCGGTGCAGACACAGGGAAACGAAAGTGGGCAGTGGGAGGAGAGGCATCGGGAGACGAGATGTCAAAAGTTCGGGAAGGAGGAAGCAGCAGGTCTGGGTGGAGGAAGAAGCACCCCGGAATAGGCACTGGGGGTGGGGGGCTGGCAGAGGCAGGTGTGGGGTGGGGCTGTGCGCAGGGATTAACTAAAGCTGGCCTGGGACAGCTGCTCCCGCCCACGCCTAGGCTACAGAGCAGCTGGCAGCGGGCTTGGCTCCCTCGTCCAAAGCCAGACACCTCCAAAGAAACGAAACCAATGGCTGGGGAGCACTGCCGGGGTGGGGGTGGGGTGGGGTGGGGTGGGCTCCGGAGGCTCGCCTCCCCGGTCTAGCACCTGGCAGCTCTCCAGCGGCGGCTCCCTGTCCACGCCTCACCAACCAAGCGGGACACCTGGGACACGAAGCTCCCGTCAACTTTTCCGTGCAGCGGAGAGGCCTGTCACGGACAATGCAATGGCCGCGATGGGGCGTCAGCGCACGCGGAACTCTCGTGCGTGTCTGGTGGGGACGTCAGAGAGCGGATCAGAGGTCAGTCATGCAGCTCCACGTGTCCTTATGTGCAACCAGACCTTCCACTCTGAGGCATCCGCCCGAGCGAAACACCAAGACATGTGCACGTGAGGACTTGTGCGCCGGTGTCACAGCAGCCGTATGCACGACTGAACTGGAAAAACCCGAATGGCGCTCAGCAGATAACAGACAGGACGGCGTACGTCCATTCTGTGGCAACATAAGGGGAATGAACCGTGACATTCCCCGAGAACACGGGAAGTCTCACGAGCGTTTGCTGAGCACCACGGTCTCGAAAAGTCAGCTGCGACCCTCCGGGACAGAAAGCAGAGCAGCGGTGGCCAGGCACGGGTGTAGGAAGGTGCCCAAGAAAACTTTCTGGGGTGGCGGCAATTATTCAACTGTATATGTTTATCAAAACTCGTCAAAATATGCACTTAAAATGGGACCATTTCATTATATGTAAATTAAATCTCAAGAAAGTCCACTTAAAGAAAAAGAGACTTTTAAAAAGTAAACGGTGGAAATAAAAAGGTCAGTAGAAAAGTTAGAGAGTGAAGCCAAACAACTATCTCAGGACATAGGAAAAATGAGCCAAAAAGGCAAAGAGCAGGGAGGAGAAAGGACGGGTGGGGAACGACACCAGCCCAGGACGCTCAGCACCACGGAAGTTCCAGAAAGAAAACAGAAAGTTCTTAGAGAAAACAATGAAAAATTATAGACGGTGAGGGCCCCTCAAGCACAGAGCAGGGGGCATGAAGAAAAGATGCCCATCTAGACTGTTCCTGTGAAATTTTGGAAAATTAAGGATAAAGAAAAGATCTTAAAAGTATCTACAGATAATACTTGGGACCCCTACGAAGGAATGACCGTCATACTGTCAAACAGCAAGACGATGACAGGGCTGTGCCTTTGAAATCCGGAGGGAAATTTGGGATCTGGAAATTATGCCCAGTTATGAGGGCAAATTAAAGGCCTTCTTGGATATGGAAAGAGGTCCCTGTACGTGGAAGTGGGTGTAATGTACTTCAGCAAGTGAAGGACGCCATGAACAGGGACAGCATGGGACCAGTGAGCAGCAGGAGGGCCATGCAGGGTGTCCACAGTGATGCTGGGCAGCAGGCCTAGACAGCAGAGGCCAGACGGCTCTGAGACGGGCCGCTGGGGGAAGGGAGGGCGTTCCGGGCAAGGGTCGGCTTTGGCGGCTGGGTCAACGTGACGATACGGTGAAGACACTCCCTTCTTTTGCCACTAAGAAAAAATAAAGGCAATCAGAAACTCAGCACATGAAATGAAAGAAGCTGTGGTCCAAACGGGAAGCGAAGCAAACCATGACACTGTTTCGTGCAATTCCTGGAGTACAATCACTTCTTTAAGGACCCTGAGCCCAAAGAGCAACGTGCTGACTCGACATGCAGTTCAATAACTAGGGCATGAAGGGCCGTGATCGGAACACGCCGTGGGTGGGTCTTGCCTTTGGAATCAATCTACGAGCAGAAGAAAAGTAGGTATTTCCAACCTGCTCTATCCATACATAGCAACCTTAGAGAGCTGCAAGCGGCAGTCCAGCCTGCCAGAGCTGGGAGGGGGGCGGAAAGGGCAGCGGCAGAGGAAAGGGTGGGGTCCCCATCTCCTGTGGTGGGGGGAGGACCGGGACACTGTCCCAGGCTGGCGGGGCGAGACAGAGGTTTAAGTACGGGATGTTATCTAACGCTATGCAAGTACTTGAGGAAAACCTAAGAGAATAAATCATAATGCAGGTGGGAGGAGCCATGAAGGGGGACGCGAGAACAGCGGCCCCAGCGACCTGACCCTGTCTGTCCAAGCTTGCCTTCTTCCTCTTGCTCGTCCGATGCTGCTGGCCTGGCATCCTCACTGTCCTCAAGCTCGCTCCCGCCCAGGGCATTTGTGCCTGCCACTCCAGGACAGGTTGGGACAGCTGAGATTCCATGCAGGGGCATCCACCCCAGCCTCCCGCCAGCTTGCTCCTGAGACACAAGGGTCAGCCCTGATGCTCAGTGTCCCTTGCTCACCCAGCCCAGAAGAGAGATGAATTACCTGAGCCCACCTGTATTTTGCAAAAATTGTATGGAGAGTCCCTATATACTCTTTGCCCAGTTTCTCCTAACGTTATGTAATTATGGCACAACCATCAAAGCTAGAAAATGAATTCTGATCCGATACCGCCCAGACTGTGTTAACAAAATAACATGGGCGAGGTGGCTTAAACAACGAACGGTTGTCTCTCACAGTTCTGGAGGCCGAAGTCCAAAATCAAGGCACCAGCCACTTTGGTGTCTGGTGAAAGCCCACTTCCTAGTTCCTAGACGGCCGTGGAAGGGACAAGCCAGCTCGTTGAGTCTCTTTGATAAGGGCACTAAACTCACTCGCCCGCGAGGGTTCCGGGAGGGATCCACCTGCATCATGTAATCACCTCCCAAAGATCTCGCCTCCAAATACCACCCCATTGGGGATTAGGTTTGAACATGTTAATTTTATGGGGACGTGAACATTCAGTCTACAGTAAATATTGTCAACTAAACCACAGACTTTACTCAGATTTCGCGTGTTTCCACTGTCCTTCACCAGGTCCTGTCCAACCTAGGATCGTGCATTGCATTGTCACGTCCTTAGACTCCTCCAAACTGGGCAGGTGCCTCAGAATCTGTCTTTCAGGAGCTTGGCGCCTTTGAAGAGCGCTGCTCAGTGATGTAGCACCTCCTTGTTTGGGTCTGCCCGTTTCCCACGATAGGATAGAGGGTGTGCATTTTCGGCAAGAACACTGCAGACGTGCTGTCGTCCTGGGTGCGTCGTATGCGAGGTACGTGCGGTCACTGTTGTGCCTTGACCACTCGGGCGAGGTGTGCAGGGTGTTTCTCCACTAGGAAGTTACTACCCGTCCCTTTGTATTTAACAAATATCTTGGGGGAGATACTTGAAATGACATAATCTGTTTCTCAAAACTTTGGCCGCTAAGCTTAGCGTCCATCAGTAGTAGCAGCCAACTGTTGCCTGCGACGGTTTTCACGTGGGTTTGCCTAAGGCTGATTTCCCCTCGTTTCTTCTGCATCTGCGGCCGGCGTGTCCCCGCAAGGGCCGCCCTCTCCCCGCACGCACGTCTCCCGCCCCCGCATCGCTCGGACTCCTGGGTGTGGCTTTACTCCAGAAGGCGTAGGTAGTAACGGCAGTGGCAGTGTCGTCGGCTGCGCGGCCGACCCTGTGCCAGCTCCGGCCCCCTGGGGCCCCTCCCGGCTCCCGGGCTCTCCGCCCCGCCCGAGCCTGCAACCCGCACGTCCACGTCCGTCAGCAGCCCGAGGACACGAGCGGGCCGCCGGGGAGGAAGGGCCGCGCGGGGACGCGGGGGCGCGCCCCGGGGCGCACTTGGGCGCGCTTGGGCGCAGGCGCTGCGCGCACGCGCAGGGCGGGGCCTCGGGGCCGGGCTGGCGGACGGAGCGCAGCCCCGCGGCGCGACTCCCTCGGGCCGCCGGACCTCGCCGCGAACCCCGGGGCGGCGCCTCACGCCCTTCACGCCGGCGCCGCCGGGCGTGCTTCTGCGCATGCCCGCCAAGGCCGCGCCGGCGCCCCATTGGCCGAGTTCGGGTCACGTGGCCGCGCCCGGGCCGCAAGGGCGGCTGGGAAGCGGCGGCCGCCCCCCTGGGAGTGGACGCGTCTCGGGGTCTGGCCGCGGGCGGCGGCTGGGGGGATCCGAGACGTGGAGGCCGTGCTGGAGCGCGGTCGCCGGACGGGGGCGGAGCCAGCCGAAGACAGGTGCAGGCGACACTCCCGAGGTCACCGGTCAGTGCCCGCACTGACAGTCACGCTCTTCTGTGCCCGTAGGAGGGCGTCTGTCCAACGTACGGAGAGAGGCCAGACACTGCGACATGCTGGCAAGAAGGGAGCAGCCAGGGCGGGGACCTCTGGCCGGCCCAGCCAAAGGAGGACCGGTCTGCAGGGAGTCCCAGGAGACCTCTAAGCGCCCGCGGGAGTCCCCAGCGGCCGGAGCAGGCATGCGTTATTTCAGAACACCAAGGGGCACTGGGGCATCTGCACTGCGGAGAGAAGTCCGCTGTGGACTCAGAGTCAGAAACACTCACTGCGCTGTAATAAGATAGAGTTTTATCCTGTAGAAAGCTTATACTCCAAATTAGCAATTCCTATCCTCGGTTTAGCCATCAAATGTCATCAGCGGTTTCAAGTTGTCTGTGACATGTGCGCAGGATTTCCTGACATTGTTTCACGAATTAGAGGAAGAGATCTAGGCTAAAGCACTTTGATGAGAGGTGTTAGTTGCTGGAGCTGGCATTCTACCACTAAGACCAACGTCACTTCCCAAGGGCAAGTGACGTCTTCCCAGAAGGGTCATTTGCGGCAGCTTGTTCACCTGCCAGTCTTGGTCATCTACAGCTGTGTACGCAGTGAGATCGATGTGTGTGCTTACATTAAACCCCAAATATCTCCTGCGTGGACACACACCTCAAAATAATCGAACCTGACAATGGAAATCCCAACTCAAATGCCTGTCATCGGGACTGAACGGAGGCCGGTGTTCTGCAGGGAACCCAGTCCCCCTACACGAGTTCAGAAGGCCGCTGTTCTCTCCCCACTTCGCACTCGCTGTCGACACCACCTCCTCTCCTCTCAATCTCAGCTGAAACTTCAGCCTGAACATTTTGAAGAACGGAGATATAAGGAAACTAACAAAGTCCTAGAGTATAAAAATGCCAGCAGAGGCTAAACAGGGTCGGGCTGGGTTAGTACTTGGATGGGAGACCGCCTAGGAAGACCAGTGCTGTGATTGTAAAAAAAAAAAAAAAAAAAAAAGCCAGCAGTTAGTCCAGGAAGAGAACACCTAGACTTCTAAATAGATTCTTCTGTCTACGATTACCATCTGCTATCAGCCAACAACACACACTGTCTCGTCTCTTCAAATTACACTTTCCAACACGTTAAGAAAACCTTGCGTTGGCGGGAATGTGAAGAATCCCCGTGCACTGTTGGTGGACTGCGAATTGGTGCAACCACTATGGAAAACAGTACGGAGGGTCCTCAAAAAATTAAAAATGGATATACCATACGACCCAGCCATTCCTCTCCTGGGTGTTTATCCGAAGAAAACAAAAACACTAATTTGAAAAGACGTAAGCACCCCTATGAGCACTGCAGCATTATTTACACTAGCCAAGATGTGGAAGCCACCTAGGTGTTCATCAGGGATGACTGGATAAAGAAGAGGTGGTACAAATTTGCAGTGCAGTATTACTCAGATGTAAAAAAGAATGAAGTCCTGCCATTTGTGACAAAAACGGAGGGACCTAGAGTGTATCATGCTAAATGAAATGTCAGAGAAAGAGAAATAACGTATGATTTTGCTTATGTGTGGAATCTAAAAAAACAAATGAATAAACAAAACAGGAACAGATCCGTACAGAGAACGAGACAATGGTTGTCAAAGGGGAAGGGGCTGGGGAATGGGAATAAAAAAAAGAATTTATCTTGGGGGAAGAAAACCCATAATATCCCTTTCCTGATAAAACATATTCTCGTGAAGTGAGAAAGTTCATAAACAATAAGGAGGGTAAATGAAAAACTACACAGTGTATTAGGAAAGGACGAGCGCTACAGAGAAGGCAGCACCCAGGAAGGAGACCGAGCCCTGGGGCGCGACGTTAGCCGGGCGCGACATTAACCGGGCGCCGTATTAACCAGGGCGCGACATTAACCGGGCGCCATGTTAACCGGGGCGTGACATTAACCAGGGCACGACATTAACCGGGCGCCATATTAACCAGGGCGCTCCCTTCGGGCTCGGTAAGGTGACTTGTAGGGTGAAAGGCAGGAGCCATGTGGATGTGAGTCGGAAAGCACAACCAAAGAGAAACGCCAAGTGGAAGAAGCAGGACGAGTATATGTTATACAAATCTATTTGCAGATAATCCTAAAAAATGCCCAACCATCGTATAGTGACCCAGGCAGGTCGGTGTTGCCTGGAGGTGGGAGGGGCGGGCAGCAGAGCCCCCTGGCAGTGACGGGAGGGCTCGCCGTGATGTGGTTGTGGTTTCATGGGTGTAAACATGTCGGAACAGTAAATTGCCCACTTTCGACATGTGCAGTTAATAGTAGATGGAGGGCACTTCAAGACCGCGGTGAAAGCAGCAATAAATCAGTGTTTCGGAGACAACGACTGTGGATCAAACGTGACCTAGGGGTTCCGCTCCGAGGCATCCGCCTAGGAGCGATGGGACATGCCCACACATTTCACAGATGCCACAGCAGTTTATTCATAATAGCCGCCAACTGCACAACCCAGGTGTCCATCAACAGGTGAACATGACAGTGGTGTATTTGTGGCAGGGACTGTAGGGCCCTTCACAGAAAGCTCACTGGCCCCGACCCAGTGCATGGATGAACCGCCTCGAAAACTTCGCTGAGTGGAAAAAGTCACATTAGACATGTGGTTCCCTTTACGTGGAAAATGGGTGACAGACAAAACTGGAGACAGAATCGGGTCCGTGGTTGGCTGGAGCTGGGGACAAGGGTGGGGACCGACTGCAAACGGGCTTGAGGGAATGCTTTGAGGTGACAGACGTGTTCCCAAACTGGGTCGTGGTGATGGGTTCATAGCTCTGTAAATCTGCTAAAACTCACCCAACTGCACATTCAGCATGACTCAGCGTCACGGTGTGTAAATGCTACCTTGATAATGCTGTCAACCTCAAGGACTGCCTCCTGTCTGTCACCTGGAGGCTAGGGCCGTATTCTTTGCTGGTTGAATCGAGGAACTTACGAGTTTCCGAGAACTAAGTGCGGAGGGACGTGATGCGCTGGGGTGTTTAGGTCACTGAGCCTCTGCTGTCAGAGCACTGTCTTTCTCTGCACACACACACCTGCTGACACTGCAGGGGACCTGAGCCACGGCGACGCTGCCTCTATCGCCCTGACACGAACGTGACACACGCATGAGTGCTTCACCCATGGATGCCGGCACCCGACCCACGCTGGCTTGTCGAGGACAGTGTTGTCCCCTTGGCCAAGCTCTCTGCCAGTTACTGTTGGTTCCTGTGCCACCTGAGGGCTGACCGAACATGTGAGATGGGTTCCTGGCGGGACGTGAAAATGCACGGTGCTCGGGGGGGGCGGTCCCTACACTTCAGGGGCATCACGGTCCCCGGAGGGCTCAGTGGGCAGTTGTGGGCTGCGGCCAACAGCTGGCAGTTTTAACAGGTTTCAGGTGATGCTGAGGAGGGAAAAGGCAGAGGGGACAGAGGGCAAAGGGCAGTTTGGGAACTATTGCGTGAGCAAGACCACACTTGAGGGCCTCCCAGATCCCTGTGCCCACCAATCAGACTCAGGGCTCAGCAGTCCGACCTCAGGGTGATGGCAGTGCAGCCAGGGGACGTGGCCCCGGGGGTCTGGGCAGCAGCGACCCCACTGTCTAGTGCCAGAGCCACCCCCCCCAGCCGCCCCAGCCCATGGCAGCCTGGCCCACGCCCCGGTGACCCTCTGTGCGGAGCTCCTGCCACCTGGCGGCCAGAGAGGACACTGCAATGAGCTGAGGCAGACTGCAGAGCCCGGCATGCGGGAGGCTGGGTGCACCCTGGGGTTCAATCTAAGGAAAAGATGAGCGATTTCTACAAGTGTCAGTTATCAAAACACACAAAGACAGGCATATGAAATAATAATAAATATTTTTAATTAAATTTCAAATAGCAAAGCATAAATGTTACTATTTGTTGAAAAATTCATACAGCATCTCCCCTTATGTTAACATATGGAAATCATAACTACTTCAATTGAAACCTTTTAGGCACTTGGGTGTAGAAAGTTCTGGAGAATAAAATACAATTTTATTTTACTGCTACTTGTAAGACAACAACCAAAATTATATCTGATTAAATATTCTACTTTCAACACTTAGCATTACTGACCTAAGAAAAAACACTGTGACCGACTATAGCCGTATAACATTTTAAGTTCCAGTATGTTTTAAATGGGAAAAATTTCACTGATGATCGTTCTTAGGATTTCGAACTCTTCTTAGGCTGTTCACTGAGATGCTGAACGTCAGTGGACAGAATCTAAAGCAAGCAAGCAATTCCCTTCGAATCCCTTTGGCTTTTTTAGAAAAATTGTCGAGAACATTCTTGGTGGGCACTGGAGCCAGTGACCCCGGAACCCGGAGCGCGAGCTGGCCTGGCTGCCAGTGTGCATAGCGGCGTTTAGTTTTATTTTAAAGTAGCTGCAGGTTTTTGGCAGACCTCTCGATGAACCGCGTAGAACGACATAAGCACATAGAGCCACTCAGTGCATGTTGTTTCCGGAACTGCTGGGTCTGGAACACGCCCCAGGAGGACACGGGGCATTTTCCTGAGAAATACACCCTCCTCGCCGCCAGTCCCCTTGTGCGTGCTCTCGGCTGCTGACACAGAGGCGCCCGCTGGGGTCCGCTCCCCCCTCCAGCTGCAGCACCGACGGCTCTGCTCCCGGCCCGTCACTGAGCAGGCGGCCCGGCCCGCACGTGCTGCAGGAGCTGCTCACAGTAGGCGGGGGAGCGATGCTTGTGGATGACAGCCTCCGTCTCCCTCAGCAGGGCGTCAGGGAACAGGACGCTGCCTGCTTTGAGCACCCCTGCAAAACAGCAAACGCCAGAAATGCACATTCAACCAACACAAGGTTATAGAAATCCAACAGCACGGTGCTGGCCTGAGAACAGCCGCACAGATCAATGGAACACAACAGAGAGCCCAGAAATCAACCCACGCCTGTATGGTCGTTTAATCTATGACGAAGGAGGCAAGAACACGCGACGGGAAGGACAGCCAGGTCGATGACTTGTGCTGGGAAAACTGGACAGATACATGCAAAAAACGAAACTGGACACCTTCTTCCATCATCAGAACAAACTACAAATGGATTAGACTTAAACGGAAGACCTGAAACGTAAAACGCCTACAAGAAATCAAAGGCACTAAACTCCTGACGTCGTTCTCAGCAGCATCTTTTTGGAGGTCTCTCCTCGGGCAAAGGCCACAAAAGAAAAAAATAAGCAAATGGGACTACCCCAAACTAAAAAGCTCCACACAGTGAGGGAAACAAAACGAGAGGACAAGCCCCCGAGCAGAAGATCTTCACCAACGATACATCCACTATGCGGTTAATATCCAAAATATACAAGGGACTCCATGACCCAGCACCAAAAAAACCAAACGATCTGATTAAAAAATGGGCGAAGGCCTTGAATAGGTATTTCTCCAAAGAGGACATAAAGACGGCCAAAGGATATATGCAAAGATGCTCGAGGTCACTAATCGTCAGAGAAACGCACATTCAAACCACAAGGATATCACCTCACACCTGTCGGAATGGCCGTCATCGATAAATCATAAAACCAGTGTTGGCGAGGACACGGGGAAAAGGGACCTCGTGCACTGCTGCCGGGAATGCGAGTCAGCGCGGCCACTACGCAAAACAGCGTGGAGGTTCCTCAGCAAATTCATTCCGCTTCTGAGTATTTATCCAAAGAAATCCAAAACACTCGTTCAAAAAGATACGTTCACCCCATGTTCACGGCAGCGCAGTCACAATAGCCGAGATACAGAAGCATCCTAAGTGCTCATCGACAGACGACTGGATCTAAAAGCTGTGATACACATATACACCGGGATATTCCTCAGCCACAGAAACGAATGACATTTTACAACTACAACGACAGAGATGGACCCAGAGGGTATTAGGCTAAATGAGGTAAGTCAGGCGGAGAAAGACAAACACCATGTGACCTCACGATCTCACGTATGTGTGGAGTCTGAAGAACGAAATAAACAAATGAGATGAGAACAGATTCATAAAGAGAACGGACTGGCGACTGCCAGCGGGAGGGGCCGGGGGCTGGGTGAAAACGGCGACGGGATCAAGTGCAGACGGGCAGAATCGGCACAGTCACGGGGTGTGAACTGCAGCATGGGGAATATAGTCGATGATACTGTAATAACCAGTTACGGTGCCAGCTGGATACTAGGCGGACTGGGGGATCACTTTCTAAGTCACGCAGACATCTAACCACTCTGCTGTGCACCTGAAACCAATATCAATAACACCGAATGTCACTGTAACTGAAAAATAGAAACCACCACTCGCTGGGCTGCTGCCCCGCCAGACTCGGCCGGCGGCCTGTTTCCTTTCGCTCCGGTTCCTACCCTCCCGCCCTCCTTTCTTCCGGGTCGTGTAAGCAGGTTCCAAACCCCACGCCAATCCAATCTACTTATTGGCCGTTTGTCGCAGCTCCTCGCTTCACGCGTTCGGGGGCTGCTGCAGGGATCGGTGGACACCCTGGGCCTTTCAGCGTCTCCTGAACGACCTGACGCTGTGTGGGGATCGGACGTGTGGCCTCGGGCGGCGGCAGAGCCAGCAGCTTTCCGGGAACGCCACGTTTACTGGACGGGACGACCACGGACAAACGACTGACAGACTCGGGTATTGAGACTTGAGAACCAGGCAGGACATTTTCTCGATAATGAGTGAAGTGACCGTATTTGTGGCCACTGATAGAATTTAAGCTTTCGAGCAGAAATTACAGTTACAGAAATCTTGTTTCTGCCACCACGGGCATGACATGTTCCAGAAGCTTTTCTTCCCAAGACTCTTCTGAGCTTGATGCTAACAAACGTGACACAGAAGATGCACGATTCAACCGTGTCCCTTTCCAACCGGCCAGACTGCAGCGTTACCGACGCACGCAGCTGAGGTGCAGGACGGGCCCACGGGCCCGAGCGTCCCCGGCGCGGTGGCACAGTGGCGTGGGCCTACCGCCCCGCAACTCTCAGACGACGACCACGCGGCCGGTTCAGGCGTGGGGTCAGCGAGGCCACGCTCACCCGGACGGCTGTAAAACGCCCTCTCCCACCTGCACATCTGTGTGAGGCGAGATTTCGTCCTGTGTTTTGACCAGAACACTGTGTGACAACCGCCCCGCACAGAAGTAGGTGACAAAATCTAGGTGCCTTCTACCAAGCTAGACGTTAAAGAGATTTGCAAAGATGTAAAACAGTGACACCCTTCCTGCTCATTGCTTTGATTTGGAGAATACATCTTTCAAAAACACATCTTACTCATGTTACTACGGAATGGGCCTGTTATTTTAAACAAATTGATAAACGTCTTAGAATCTGCTCCACTTGAATTCCCACTACGGTAACCATCACAGGCCGTAACTGAGGGAGACCACGGCCTTTGGGGTGCCGGGACTGGGCCCCAGGGGACCACCGCCCCCTGCTGGAAGGACTGTGCTAATGCCCTCGACACAGGGAAGGGACTCAGTGTCGGGTCTCCGCGACGCTTACCCAGGACAGCGTCCTGCACGGCGCCCTCGGGGTCATCCAGGTGCAGCAGGAGCTCCCTGTACAGGAACTGGATGTCGCCCTGGTAGTGAGCCTTCTTGTCCTTCCTGACACACTCCAGCCACGTGGCCAAGGCGGAGGCGGCTGCAAGCCTCACTTCGTTGGAAATGTCGTCAAGGCGCTTCAGCAGTTCTGGAAGGAGAGTGGGGGGGGTGGAGGGGGGGTGAGCGGGTGGCAGGGTCACCCCCCCCTCAAAGGCCAATCGCGGCCCTTCAGCTCAGAACTCGGCCTCTGCCCCACCCGGTGCAGTCCGCCCAGTGCAACTGTTCATTTCCAGGAATTCTTAAAACTATCTTTTAAAAATTACTAAATGTCCGTGGCAAACAGCACAGACGATGAAAACTGGTTTAAAAATGGGAAACCGCAGCCCCGCGCCCCGACCTCTGACCTCTGCCCCTCGGGAGGGCTCCTGGGGCGGTGCTTCGGATTCCTGGGCACTCTTTGTCATGTGACCCGCTCTGAATTCCTACCTTTTTGACTTCCAATTTGTTTTTCAACGGATGTTACTTTTAGCTTTTTGAGGATGTTAAACACATTCTAGAAAAGTAACTGGTGGCACTGTAAGTCACAGCCCGGTCTAGGGCTGGGGACATCTGCTGTCCCTCTCAGGCCGGTGCTGCCAAGCCTCAGGAGCCTGTTTGCAGGCCACTTGCGCTTACCACTCACTCGCGGCTGCTTTGGTCTGGGATTTGTCTGGGGCTCGGGGTCCAGAGGCAGTGACACGGGGGTTTCAAGGGCGGTGGGCAAGCCACGCACGGAGGCTGGCCCCAGCTCCTGCTCCGAGGGGGCCCCTAGGCGGGGCCTGCACCCCTGGCTGCTGCGGGAACCCGAGTTCCTGCCCTGCTTCTGCTGGGTCCCCTGCACCCCACTTCTGGTCTACAGATCTGTCTTGTCCCTTGCATTGTTAGCTGTTCAGTGACGTTTTATCTGTCATGGAACCGACGTGACTATAAGTCAAAGCAGCATTTTCTATTTTTCCTATCAAAGAAACAGCTGTCAAACAAATGCATACATGTGCTTTGGGAAAGAAAAATGTCCTACCAGGATAAATCTTGATGAATTTATCTGGATCAATCGCACCACCAGAGGTTTTCAAAAATACATCAATGATTCGGCAGGAAGTTAGTCGAGTCATCTGAGAATCTTCTTCCAGGGTGCTCAGAACTTGGGGCATCAGTGTCTCCTGCACGTCCAGTATCTGCGACAGGACAAACAGGAGACGGGACATGCTGACGGCGCCTGCGCAGTACCACGGACCTGGTTCCGACGCAAACGTAACCGCGTCGGGGATGCAGTTCTGGAATTCCTACACAAGACGTGGACTTGAAGCTCGATTTTAAAATCTAGACAATTTGAACAGTTTTTAACGTGGTCACTTGACTTTTAAAAGTCCATTATTCACAAAGTCTTGCTGTGGCAGAAACCCTACGCAGCCTGCTACTTACTCGCGTGACTGTGTACTGTGTCCAAGAAAGTACAAGGGGCATTTTTCCTTCGACCAGCGGTCTGCCCAGCAGGAGGGGCGCTCACACAGGTGAGCACCGGTCTGCCCAGCGGGAGGGGCGCTCACACAGGTGAGCACCTGGTGAGGCGTTTCACGTGAAGGCATGAACGCAACAAAAACACACATGCCTGCGATTAAATTCTTTGTCTTAAGAGTAACGTTCGATATGCAAACCTAAGAAAACCTCCGAGATGGCCGAAGGAAACGAAACGCTTCCCGGCGAGGCCAGGGAGCCGCAGGCAGCCGTGCCCGCCTGCAGCGGCCCAGGACGCCCGAGCCCCACCTGTGTGGCAGACAGCGCCTCGCAGCTGACCAGCGCCCAGAGGCAGGACACAGCCGCCGTGCGGATGGCCGCGGCCGTTCTCCCCGCGTGCCACTGCAGATTGGGGACCAAGATGTCCTTTATCACGGTGTCCAGGTAGCTGTGCAACTGCCTGCAGGGAAATACGAGAAGGCTGGTGAGGAGGGGCAGACTCTCCGTGAGGAAGGAAGCGTTTGGGTTTGGGAAGGAACCTGGCAGAGAGGAAAAGGCCAAACAGAAGGCAGCAGTGAAACGGGAAGTGGACCCCCAGCAAGAGCCCTCTGCTTCCCGCAGCAGGTGGCCATCAGGGCCAGGCTGCAGTCCCTGGAGCTCCTGTGGGCCTCTCCTGGGACCAGCCACGGGTCTCGAACTCCAGAGAACCCCGGGTATATTTCCAGCCTCCGTCCCGCCTTGCTGTGGAGGGGCTCACCTGTCCTCCAGCTTTGAGGAGGAGCCAAGGCTACACCCGAGCACACGTCTCCAGGAGCATCGACCAGGCCAGCAGAGCCCCGGCCCGCCAAGTCTGCACGTGGCTGGTGGCTCAGTACTGCAGGGCCCTGTGGTGGGCACCTCACCGCCCGGAGACAAGCGCCAGCGCTGCTGCCAGGTCCTACTGCACCCACAGGCCTCTGCCCTCAGATCGACGTGTATGCGGTTGAATGACTAATTCATTAGTTTATTTCCCAGCGTAATTGGAAAGCATGTTCCAGAGGCACGTTCCGCGTGGCAAACTCAGCTGCTTCAGAGGCCGCCGGTGCAGGGGATGAGGGCGCCGGCATTCTCCGCTGCTTCCAGCAGGGGGCGCTCCAGAGCCAACCCGGAAAGTAAGGGAGCAGGTGCGCCAGTGCATGGGGCTCCTGTGGCTCAGTCAGTTCAATCAGGTTTTCAACGTGCTTTAATTCTTAAGCAAAGAGCTGTTTCCTGCAGAGTGACTTACAAGAGGACCCTCTGGAAGGACTCTGCCCTGCCTGCTGTCCTTCGAGGTGGCTGGGAGAGCCTGAGGGCCACATGCTGGCCCTGGGAGACGGGCGGCGGCCACGCGCGGTGTCCGGCTACAGTCTGGACCGTCCTCTGAGGTGTCGGCACGCCAGGCAGTAAGAGCGCTAGACTCGAACATACACAGGGAGACGCGCCCTGTGCGGGTGAGGCGCCCTGTGCGGGTGAGGCCCCGGAGGCGGGGAGCCCGTGCACACACGGCCGCCGGCCCCGCTCCCCCGTGGGACCGAGCCCGCGGGCGGGAGCTGGACAAGCGTCCCTGCCCGAAGCAACTGCAGAAAATGGGCCAGGTGGCCTCCAGGGGGTCCCCACAGGACAGGAGCCCGAGGGGACACCGCCTCTTTCTGGGGCGCTCTGCGGAAGGAGCACCCCCTGTTCATAAAGGGAACTGCTCTCCAGCCTAGGGGCGATTCTCCGGAAGGGGCTGTTCTCAAACTGGGACCCCAGTGTCCCTGCTGTTCCCTCAGGACTTCTGCGGCACGTTAACGAGGCTCGTGGAAGCCTTTTTGACTGGCGTGTCCCAGGCAGAACCTCCTGGGGCCAGAAGCCAGCCTCTCCCCAGGCACCTGCCCTCTGTCCACCCTCAGAGCAGGACCCACAAGCCACACAGGCGCCTGAAAACGCTGACCCGATGAGCGGATGCTCTGACGGATGAGGGTCTGTCCGTTTCAGCAGAGTCAGTGACGTAGTTTATCCCCTACCATCCCACAACCCTAAAGATCAAGACCAAGCGGACACTCTTCCCGTCTGTAGAGCTGCTGACCCTTCACCTAAATCGCTGCGGATCGAGCACCTTTCTTCTCCCAGCCCCGGTTTTCTTCCGTGAGGTCTTCACGCAGTTTCTTTCGGGAGTGCGGTCCAAACTCTGAGGCGGGACTCCGCGGGTTAAGTGCCCTCAGGGCCATGGCCGAGTGCAGCTTCCGAGGGGACGGGGCCTGGACGGCGTGCACAGGGCCTCGCAGGTCACCCGTGCCTACTGACGGGGCAGCTGCCAGCGCCGCGCTCGACAGCTCCTATGGTCCCTCTTAAGCCTTGACACCTTTGCAGACAAGCAGGAAGTCAAATTTCTTGCAGTAGGGTGTCTGGCTGGGGGCCC
This sequence comes from Pteropus medius, assembly GCF_902729225.1. Classification (NCBI taxonomy): domain Eukaryota; kingdom Metazoa; phylum Chordata; class Mammalia; order Chiroptera; family Pteropodidae; genus Pteropus; species Pteropus medius. The sequence continues at coordinate 15,836,023 of NW_024340699.1, read as the reverse complement.
GACAGAGAGACCAGAGCGGCACTCGGAGACGTCTCACCGGCCCGGCCATTGCCATGGGGGACGGTCGCTGCGTGTCAACGACAAAGCAGGCCTCTGGTTGATCTGTTCCCTCTCGGGGACGGCCACCCCCAGACAGCTCACAGCTCACCCAGCGACTAGGCCCGTGAGCCCGCACGCCCCACCAACCCACCCAGCCCTGCCGACTTAACAAAGGGGACCCGCAGGGCCCGGGGTGTCTCTGCCCCACAGCGAGGCCTGTGTCCTGTCTGGGTGTCCCGGGGATTCGGGGGGCGCTGCCCCAGGCTGCCTGGACCCGTCGGTTCTACCTCTGGCCGCTTGCTCCTCGTCCTTTACTTCGAAGCCACAGTTGGAACGCAGCTTAAAAGCCCCTCCCTCCACGCTTTAACCATCGGCAGCGATTCGATCAATTCTCTCGGGTTGCGAAGGGACCAGAGCCTTTTAAAACTAACGCACGAGCCATTAATAGTTAACGTTCCCTAGAACTTTTCGTTCGATGGAATTTTAGCGGCCGCACCACAGCGACTTCGATTCGGTGTCTCTGGTGCGCTCACTGCCGAGACCTCGTTGTGCATCCGGGGGAACACGAGCTGCAGGCAGCGGGGACCACTCCACTTCCCACCTGAGGGGGGCTGCGGGGGGGGGTCCCGGCGCAGAGCGGGGTGGGGAGCGGGCAGCGTGGGCGGAGCACCTACCCTCGCGAGTCCACGGTCTCCCTCGCGTCCAGCAGCACCCGGGACAGGGCGGAGAGCAGCTTGAGGCGCATCTGTGGGTCTCTGGCCGGCTGGAGGCAGCTCCTGAGCAGGGGGACGAGGTGCGGCAGCGCCTCCCCGAGGGCCGGGCCTGCAACACAGAGCCGGTGGGGCTGGGCTCGCAGCACGGGCAGCACGCCGCCGCACGGCACGCCGCCTCCCCACCATCATCGGCATCGCCGCTCTGCACCCTCGCGAAAGCATTGCGGCACGCGGGCTACTGCCAGCCCTCCAATTTCCCGGACGTGCTCGTCAACTCAACCCTCGCATCACTCCAATTGTTCAACATGTGAACTTTCTATTGTCTTGCTTTTCCAAATTCTTAAAAAAAATTAGTTGAGCAATAAAAGGTAGAGTAAAACCAGCTACTCAGAACAGCTGAGTTGTTTACTATTCACCCCTGAAACGGGCGGCAGAGCCCCGTTTCCAGACTGGGTGCTCGAAGGAGGGACGGATGTGGTTCTCCCCGCCACGGAGGTTTCGGACTCGGCCAGTGGTGCTCAGCCTGCAGACTCGCCGCATCGGGGCTGGGGTCGCCCCGCCGGGCCGTCCCCACAGATGGGGCTGCGCTCTAGTCTGAGCCGGTCACTCTGAGCCCACCCAATGCACAGCACAGCCACTAGTTCTGTAAGAGCTCGGAGCAGGCAGACCAGCCTCCACCTGGACCCCTGGCCGCAGGCCGGGCCAGAGGGAGCGTGGCTGGAGGGAGCCAGCTCGTCTACCTGGAGCTCCTGGGGGCCTGCGGAGAGAGCAGCCGCAGCCCAGTGGGACGCCGCCCCATTTAGATCGTGGGAACTGTCTGGGACGGCAGGGTGAGCATGAGACTGTGCCTTTGTGCACTCAGACCTTGTGGCTTTTCTTCCCCGTCGCACTGGGGACGAGACCCCGGTTCAGTGAGCACCTGGTCCCCTCTCGTGCCGGGCTGACTTCCGCAGGCTGCTAGCCCTTTACAGACCAGCGCTGAGCACACCATCCAACACCCGTGTCTGCGTCAGATGTTCCCAGGAGCCGTAAGAAGCCTCCTCACGGTGGTGGGGCGTTTGTCAATGCCTGTGGTACAGTGAGGGACATCGAGTGTCCAGTGTGTACACACGACACCAAGCGCCAGGCAAAGGTTCCAGTCCCCGGTGCGAGCCGAGCACGTGCTGAGCGCAGTGGGTCCGATGGCCGCATGGGCCCCTGGAAATAACGCCCGGCAGGAGACCGAAGGCCCGTGGTGTGTGTGACGGGCGCGTCAAGAAAAGGCTCCATCTGCTGCCCTCCCACGGATGGCCCTCGCGGGGCTCTTGAAGTGGGCCACTCGGTGTTCCGAAAGCTAAAAACACCAACGCCGCACACTGACACTTGATGGTACGGTCCTTCCCAGTGCTAACCACCCACGTGCCACGCGTGTGCACAGGTGCCACATGGCACACACGCGTGTCCCACGCTGCTCCAAAGGCTGACGGTGTGGAGGTGGCTGCCCGGGCCCTTCCGAAGACGATTACGCAGTGACTTCCTATAAGTAACCAGGCCACTTCCAATTTCTGCTACTAAGTTCTACCCGCTGAATGGGGCACCTGGCTCTCTGCGACTAGCGCCATTTCCTCAGGACAAGTCCCATCGGTGTGCCTGCCGGGTAAAGGGTCTGAGCACAGTGACGGCTCCAGCGGCACAAACTCAGGCTGCTCCCCACGCTGCCTTGCACTGCAGCTTCAGCTCGCCAGCTGTGTGGCCCCAGGCCAGCCACTGACGCTCTCTGTGCCTTCAGCTTCCTCTTCCGTGAAACGGGGGTGACAGTTCCTCCGACAGGGTGCTGGTAAGGACATGAAGGCCGAGGTCGTGAAGCAGTCTCACAGCATCTGCTGGCAAACAGCTGAGTTTTCTTCTCAGGTGTGAAAACATGGCTTTGCAAACCATTTTGAGCTTTCCAGGTCTCATGGTACCGGGGTCCTGAGAGGGGCCAGCTTAGGTGGTGGAAACTCTCCGGGCACAATGACGGGTCATGGTGACACAGTCAGGCACAGCAGGGACCCTGCGGATCCAGGGCACAGTCACAGCGCCTCCTGGCCCGCGGAGACGAGGGGCGGGGCACCAGGAGACGGTGTGTGCCGGTCCGCAGCTCACAGGACGCGGAACTGTCGTCAGCTGTCAGTGAGGGGATGAGCGCCCCGCCCCGGAAGCACGGGGCATGCGCAGGGTTGCCGTGGTTTCCCCAACGAAGATAGTTAATGTGCCCAAGTCTGCACCCCATAACACAACACCGTCTGCCTCGGGGAACGGCTGACTTAGACGCAGACCAGGAGCCAAGCTGGTCTCGGGAGGAGGGCGAAGCACTCCCGCGGCCGTGAGGGACCACGTCTTCACACGCGCCCCGAGGACGTGCAGCTGAAGCTCCAGCACAGCCTCCTGCACCCCAAAAAGCAGGACTGCTCCTTAAGATGCTCGTTCTCCACAGGTGAGTGACTGCGAGTTGCTTTGAAAAAAGAACTTTGGTTCATTGTAGCTCAGTCTGTGGCACCCTGGTTCACGCCGAAACCTCTGAATACCTGGGGGGCAGGGTGGCCCAAACCCGGCCGGGGGCGCGTTTCGGGGGGCTCACCTGCGTGGGTGACCAGCACGTTAAATTGCTGGAGTTCTGCAGAGTGGACAGTCCAGTCGTGCTGGGACGCGCCCAGCCACTCCAGCAGAGGGCCCGTGTGATCTCGGTAGAGGTCCTGGCTGTCACCCCCGTTGTCCACTGCGGCCAGTGCGTCCATGGTCTGCTGAACCTGAAAGGCCAGTCAGGGGCTGGGGCGGCCTCACGCTCAGAGCCCACGGGGACCCTGAGGGCTCAGGGGCACAGCCTGCTGGCAGCGCAGGCTCTGGACGCGTCCCCGGTGAGGGAGGGACAGGGCGGAGGCCCTTGGCAGCGCGCATGGGGCCAGGAGCGGGCGCTGGCTCTGTGGCTCCCGTTTGTGTCATGGGAGCGCCCGCTGCGCCACAGGCCGGAAAGCAGACCACGCGCCTGCGCCGAAGCACCGAGCCCCGTGTCCTCGCGCCCTGCAGCGGGGAGCTGGGGTGCCAGCAGCTCGGCCCACCAGAAGACTACACTGGACAGACCAACTCTGTGCGCAGAGACCCTCCCGCGTCCCCTCTGATCGGCTCTCACTTCGACCAAGCCTGTGGGGGACAGCAACGCATGGCTCTGGGGACCGAGGGTGAGGAAGACGAGACCCGGCCCCGTGCCCCCCGCTTCCCCTCGGGGCCCGTCTGGTCTGCAGTCGCCATGTGCCGACGGTGGCCACCAGTGTTACAGCCCGCCAGTGAGAGCCACCTGCTGAGACACAGCTCTCAGAAGGGAGGCCTTCGAAGAGAGGCCCGGGAGGGCAGGGAGGGCGCTGAGCCGCCCTGCTACGGTGTCGCGGCCTCCTGCCCCACAGGCCTGGCCTGGGGACCGGCTGAGGGCCCCCGGGAGAACCACGGGAGCCGGGGCTCAGCTCCAGGAGAAGCGGCAAGACTCGCAGGCCCGTGGGGGTGCACGCCACAGGGTGCGAGCCTAAGTGCAGAGCTGGCGGGCGGCACAGGGGAACTGCGCCGCGCCTTCTGTCCCGACCCGGGCCCCGCGTGCGTGCTTTTCCACATTCAGGGCCCCTCTGCAGCGGGCTACGTTGCTGTCTTCACGCTGGGACACCGTAGCAAACTGGCGGTTGGGGGGACCTAAGCTGTGAGCGGTGAAGGCCAGCGTCGCCGGAGGCCAGCGTCGCCGGAGGCCAGCCCAGCCAGGCAGCCCGAGGCCTGGGCAGCAAGAGCAGAGGTGCAGAGACGCGCCGTCACCCGCGCCCCCCCGGCTCACCTGGTCGCCCAGGCTCGTGGCTCCCGCGAGGGCCATGACGGTCACCAGCACCTCCATGAGCTGCAGGCTGGACGCCCTACAGTCTTCACGGCACACTGCCACCAAAGCCTGCACGCACAGCAGCAGGTTCTCGCCGTACAGGAGCTGGGAACGGAGTGGCGGCGTCAGCCACGCTCCAGGGCTGCCGCCCGCCGCCCACTGCCCACCCTGGCCAAGGGCCGGCCCAAGGCCACCGCCGCTGCCACCACCCTGGAGAGACGGCCACAGAGCCTGGTTCGAACACGTCAGCCTTCGGGCACTCTCTCAGACAACGGGGAGCTGAATACGGACCGGGAACTGAGGGGCGTGCGTTAACGCTGCCAACTGCGTGCTGGTACTTCAGCGACGTTCTAAAAAGTCCTTACGTGTTCGCAGCGCTAACTGGTGACGCAGGGTCTACGAGTGAGATGACCGCGCGTCTGGGATGTTTCAAACACGCAGCTCTCTCCACCCCACCCCCCAAGTTCCAGGAAAAGGTGGAGGGAGGCACACGAGGCAGGAGCTGAAACCCGCCGAGAGGGGACGGGCCGAGCCCGTCTTCCGCCCCACGCACGCGCTCCGCGGACGTTCCTACAGTGCTCACTTTTAACAACGATAAAACCCCACGGTTCAAAAAGTGCTTCCCGACCCACAAGGGGCAAGGTGACGTCTCAGCGGGGAGCAGCCGACCACCCCCCTCCCGCTGCCGCTGGGTCAGCTATAAAACAGGGCCGGGGTGGGCGGGGCCAGATCGGAACCCTTCGTGGCATCACCGGAGAAGGCCCCCTGCACGTCTGTGCCACGTGTCCTCCGTGAAGGACGGGACCGGGGTCACGAACGCAACTCACAGACACGATTCGTGAGTAAACAAGCGCACGCATACAGGAGCACACGCTCTCACGCTTTCACTAAGGGGGAGTGCGGGAAGGTTTCCTGATCATTCGGCTAGTTAGCGGACGGGTTCCACGTTCCGAACCGGCTCTGGAACCCCCCTGGAGCCCCCTGACACATCCACGAGAGCTCTGCCCGGCACTGCTGCACACGGCGCCCCGGCCACGCGTGGCACCAGGCACGGGGCACGCGGCCAGTGTGGCTGGGGAATGCATCTTTACTCTGCTTCGTTTCGTGCCGGTGGCCTCCGTGCTGGACGACGCAGAATCAGGCAGGAGGCAAATGGGGCCCCCAACAGGACGGGGTCAGCGGCAGCACCCGGTCCCCGAGCTGCACTTACTCGTAATGACAGCGCCGTGTTCAGAGAGCGACTGGCCGGGCACGCACCCGCCGTCCAGCATGACGCGCCCTCTGCCTCGCACCCGTCCCCACACACTTACGCTCTCAGACCCTTGACAGATGGGAGCCTGGGCCAGCTCCGTGGCGATGGCCTTCACGTGGGGCCGGAGGGCTTCTCTCGGGCAGCCCCGGACGATGGCAGCGAGCACCAGGAGGCCAGCGGGGGAGGGCGACTTCTTCAGCATCGGCCAGATCAACCTCAGAAACACGTCCGGGCTGACGAAGGCCCCGACTAGCTCCGCGGACCGCGTGCCCTGCGGGGGAGGGGGAGGGAGAGCTGAGGGGCACCCCCTGCGCCAGTGCTGCTGCTCTCGGCACTTCTGGGGCGTCACTCCTGTGCCCACAGTAAACACTGGGGGACCATAGGCCCCTGGAGCCTCTCTGGGAGAGGCTGGCAGGAGGCCCCTTCTGTCTGCTCCCCATAGCCGACACTCGATGCGGGGCGGCACGTGCTGTGCCCACACCTGGGGCGCTCGGTGCTGAGGTGGGGCTGTGGACGCGCCACTGGGTGGGCCTTGGCCGTCAGGGTGCACGAAAACACCAACCCCCAGGGACCCAGTTCCATGTGTACACCACCCTCGAGGAGACAGGTTACAGGACCGAGAGCAGATTGCTGGTGTCAGGGGCTGGGCGTGGGGTGGGTGTCCTCGGGGTGACGGAAGCACTCCGGGTCTCGGCGTGGAGGTGGCTCCACGGCGGCTCGGGGTTGTCAGGATTTGCAGACCTGCCCCAAACAGCTCCGCGAGGGTGGGAAGGGTGACTCACACTGCTGACCACGGCCGCCTCCTCGTCGGCACAGGCCCGGAGCAGCGTCCGGAGCAGGACCTCGAGGTGCTGCGTGATGTGGTCCTCGGCGTGGAGCAGCAGCACTGCCAGCAGCTGTGCGGACTTCACCCTGGTCCCCACCACCCAGTCGGCGATGTCGTGACAGATGGCGGGAAGGATCTTGGAGAGGTTTCTGAAGACGAGCTCCCGACAGCCCAACGCTGGGCGGTTCTCTGGATGAAAAAAATCAGGAACAAACTGTGACGTTCACAAACGACTCAGTGATGCCACAGAACATAAGTTACTGCGCACTCCTCTGAGGTGCGCCTGCAAGTCCTACTCTGAGGTCTTGACATTCGAACCGCTCTAAAGTCAGGAGTGGGGACAGCGTCACGGTTTCCATCGCTACGGCGATGCGGAGGTGTCCGTGACACATGACGGCCGCATGCACTGAGCGTGTGTAACTGGTCAAGCTCTGGATCCTCCGGCGGTCACCCCTGCGATCAGGAGCAGTCGCGTCCATCACCCCAAAGTCTCCTGCGCCCTTGTGATGCCCCCACCTGGCGACCACGGGTCTGCTCCCTGTCACTGCACACGAACGCGTGTTCTAGAATTTTCTGAGGTGGAATTGCACAGGATGCACTCTTTTTGTCTGGCTTCTTTCGCTTTGCGAGGTTGTCCGTGACTCCGGCCCCAAGTGCTGCTGCGCAGACCCCTCGCTGCCGAGTGGCATCCCAGGGCGTGGAGAGCAGGGAGCCGGCCAGCTGCCTGCTGGCGGCCACCTGAGCTGTCTGCGGGGCCGACGGCGTGGCGAGCATTCACGCACACGCCCGAGGAGACGCTGCTTTCACTTCCCGGTTGGCTCCCAGCAGCGCGACGCCTGGGCTGCAGGGCGCGGGCGCATGCGACACGTAAGGCACCGCCCCGGCGCTCCAGGGGCTCCACGTTTCACGCCCCCACCGGCGTGCGCGGGAGCTCCAGCCCCCGGGAGCTGGCCGGAGCTCCGTGTGGCCGGCCTCACAGCCACACCGCCGGGGCGGGGGGCACGGTGGCCTCTCTGTGCGGTCCTCACTTTCGTCCTGATGGGTGACAAGGAGCGTCTTCGTGGACTCATTTGCCAGCTGTGGCTCTTCTTCGCGGAACTCTTTTCATCCTTTTTCTGCCCGTGAAAAAACTAGATTTTTTTTCTTATTGTTTTTAATGTTCTTTCTGTATTGAGAACACAAACTCTTATATAATTTGGAAATATTTTCGCTAGGTCTGCACTGTGTTTCCACTCGCGTCACGTCTCTGAAAGAGCAGCACTTTTTATTTCGACAGGTCCGATTAGCCAGTTCATCCCTTCCCGGAGTGTGCTTTTGATGAGCCTGTGAGAGCTTTGCCCAGCCCAAGGTCGCAAAGGCTTTGTCCCGGAAGGTGCAGGTCTGCGTCTTCCCTCCAAGTCCGTGACGTGTCTGGGGTAAACGCGTGTGCAGCATGGGAGGGACGGGTCCAGCTTCGCTCTCTGCAGATCCAACCATTCCATCCCCGCTGCTGGAGACCAGCCTTCTCGCCGCACGGTCTGCACCTGCTCAGCGATCGGCTGTCCCCGCGCCTGCCTGTCCGACCCCACCGCTCCTGCTGCCTGAGCTGAAACCACACGGAGCGGTTCCCGGTCTTCCGGGCAAGGTCTCCGCCGGTAGGATGTCTGACCTGAGGGCACGTGCATTTTCTTTACGGCACTCAGCATTTTCAACCATTATTTGCCCAACAGGTCCCAGGTGTGCTAGGCGCGGAGCTCCCGCACCTGCCTGGGGACCCCTGGAATGTTTTCCGTGTCTCTAGCTGTGTCTTTTCTGGAGATTTCCTACAAATGAGCATGGCGTCTGAGGTTCGCCCACGTTGCAGTGTGTATGAGAACTGCCTCCTTGTTATGGCGAATGACATTCTATGCCTGGATGTACCACAGCCTGTCCATCCCGTCCCCAGGTGAAGGATGCCTGGGTTGTCCCCACATGGGGCTGGGGACACACCCCGTGCGCACACACCCCGGCTGGACATGGCTGGACTGCACAGGGAGTGCGTGTTCGACTTCTTGAGAGCCGCCCAGAGGGCCCCGCGGTGGCCACACCGTGCTGGACGAGGGTCTGGCTTCTGCAGGTCCAAACCCCTCTGCGGGCCTGATGATTTTCCAGTCAGGAACAGTGCAGGGTCCTTGCCATGCAGGGTGGCAGCAGGGGAGTCCGGGAACGCCCTGAGGTCGGGACGACAATGTCCTAGGTGCAGAGAGCAGCTCAGCCGTCACTCATGAAACATAACTGCAGCACGTTCACCAGCGAGAAGCTTCTAAGAACCTGAGCGGACAAGCCGGCCAAAGGGCGGACGGACGACTCGCCAGCTGGCCCAGCCTTGCCAGAGCGGCAGTTACGAGACGAGGCACAGGGCTCTGTAAAGCCAGTTTGTTTCACAAGTGAACACGACGGCCTCGCACCTCACACACGCGCTCTGCCTGACTCGCTGCCTCTTCACCACCTGTCCTTGCCGGCAGGCACCTGTCCGTCACTGCACTTAGAAAACACCCTGCAGAAAGGCTGCGGTGACAAAGGCATGTGACCCACTACAACCGGAACACACTCAGTCCCCACGTGAGAAAGCGGTTTCCAGGACAGGGACACGAGAGTGTGCGGCCGAGGGCTCAGCCCCGACGCGGGCGCTGGGAGGTATGGGGCTGCGAATGTGCCCCGGCATGCACGTGCATGTGGCCGGGACCGTGATGAGCGGGAGGACAGAGGAAGCGGGGATCAGCACGGGCGTCTGTCTGAGCGCGGGAGTCACGCCCCACGGGGCTCACGCCTTCCCCGGACCCTGTGTTCGCTTCTTCAGGTGACACTTACAAAAGATGCTGTTTTTGTAGAATGACAAAGCACCGCCCGTCTCTAAAATTTCTGCCACCAGCAGCCATCCGCCCTGTGCCTCACAGCTCGCCATGTGTCACAGCTCGCACACAGGGCCTCCTGGGGCAGGTTCCTGTGGTCACTTGCACACCCATAGAAGCCATACCGCTTACACCAGCGCTGGCCCCACCCAGGACAGAGGGGGCCCCTTCCTGCACCCCCGCTGCGTCACCGTCCTGTGCAGGCTGGGCTCACCTGGAGAGGGGTGATGGGCGGGAGGCGGCTGGGCGAAGTCGAGCTTGTCCTTGAGGTCATCCTCGTTCTCCTGCTGCCACTGCAGGCCAGCCCTCTCCCAGAGGCTGGCCGCCGTGCACCTGAGGACAGAGACACGGGTGGGGAGGGGACCCACGGGAGGCGGGGGGCATTGTGGGTCTGCTGACTGGTTTCTATGCCCGAAGTGTTAAAGGGGCAAAATTATACTTCAAACGCCACAGAGACCCTTCTGGGCCACAACCTCCCAGCACAGGTGGACGGGCGGGCACAGGGCGGGCTTCTGTGACAGACCCTGAAGCAAAAGGAACAGCCATTACTGCCAACGACATTTGGGAAGAGCAGGTCCCTGCAGCCAGAAGGCAAGGGAAGCCACACTGCTGTGGGCGTGCTGGGCCACGGGCCCTACCTGGGGTGGGAGGCCGACGGTCGCCCAGGGCCCCGGGCACCGAGCCACCGGGGCACTTACACAATCTCTGGCATCTCGTCGTCCAGGCTGCTGAGCAGCAGTGGGATGAGCTTGGGGAAGAAAGAGTAGCGGTCCCGCAGGTCCAGCAGCCAGCCCCCCACCACGCACGTCACCGCCCGTCGGACCTGCATGCAAGGGGAGCACAGTGGGTGTGTGGGGCAGCGCTGGCGCCCATGGGGACGCGCCACAGGAGTGCTCTGGCCCAGGGTCAGCCACTCTGCCCTGGCCCCGGGCCAGCTCTAGGCGCTCGGCTCAGCCGCCCGCACCTCAAGCTGGAGGGTGTCAGGGCCACAGTGTCTCACAGGCTCAGGCCTGCGGCCTCCAACCCCGGCACAGCCTCAGGCACGAAGCTGCGTGGCCTGTGTGCGACGTCCCCTGTGTGGTGACCCCCGGCCAGGCTGGGCGATGGCGGCGTGCCAGGGCCACACCGCCCCAGGGCCTCCCGGGGGAGCCAGCGGGGAGCCCCTGCTGCGGGCTGCCTGAAAAGGTGACACGTACAGCTCTGCAGACCGTGCCCACCACAGGGAAGGAACATGCTCCAGAAACACCCTGTGCTGGACGCCCAGCCCCGGAGCGGAGCCTGAGACTGGACCCTGGATGACAGATGGAGTGATGGGTGCTGAGGGCGGGGGGCAGAAGCAGGGCAGAGGTGTGGCCTGGCTTAAGCCCCACTCACCTGACCCCTCAGGGGCTCCAGAGTGGGATGGCCCCATAGGGCTGTCCCACCAAGGAAGGGGCCCGTGGCCTTGTGTCTGACGCTGGCTGGAGCTGCCAGTGGGAGGCACCGGGCATTTCGGGTGAGGTGGCCCCAGCTGCCATGGGCCCTCCAACACCACTGCTCACAGGGCTGACTGCGCCCCAGCAGCACCCACGAGGATTCGGGGTGGGCTGCTCGGCCATGGCCCCTGCAAGGCTTAGAAACCAGTGGAGCCCACCTGGCATGGCCCTGAGGCTCTGGGACCCGGGGCCAGCGGCCCCGCCTCTCGGAAGCTCACCCTCCCGTCTGGAGAACAGAGGGACGACAGGATCCACGTCACCCCGACAGGATCCACGTCACCCCGACAGGATCCACGTCACCCTGCTTCTTACAAGGAAAGAAAGCGGCATAGAGCCTGAGGGCAGGAACAGCTCAGCAGCTCCAGGCTTGCAACTCCCACTCAGGGGGAACAGCGGAAGGGCCCGATGCTGGGCTACTGTTGCAATTAGCAACAACATCAGGTACTAAGCTACTTTAACGAGCTACAACGTTCAAAACTGGGTGGTAGTTAAGGCCAGATAAAGTGTTATTGACAGCCAAAGATCCAAACAAAGACCCCTGCGGAGAGACAGCCTCCCAACAGTGTGAAAACACACAAGATTAGAGTCCAAGTGCCTAGACGACAATCTCAGAAGTCCAGTCAGCCCCACGCTGCCTCGATCACGGGGACAGTCACGACAGACTGATGTCACAGTCACGACAGACTGATGTCACCTTTATGCAGAACATTAAGGGCCTCAGGGACTGCTGACGAGTTTAGCATTGCTAAAAGGCCTCCATGTAGGGTCACACTTGTTATAAAACTGTGGTAAGAGGCAAACTCGAAGTTCAGTTAATATCGTGAGCTGGGGACACTCGGAATCCTGCTGGCAGGGGCCACATGCTAGAGAGGCCCACACTGCAGGGCCTGGGAGAGGCAACACACGAGTGTCCAGGGGAATCTGGGTCCAGCTCTGTGACTGGACACGCCGGCCGCAGCTCAGGGGGCATGGGCTTCTGCAGGGCCCCACACCCCACACTCAGGCGTCCCCGAAGGCCGGGGCTCTTTTGTAGGAGGAGACCTCAGGCTTCTCGCTACCTCTGCAAGGGGTAGCTTCTGAGCCGCCCCCAGTCCCAGACTGGCCTCTCCCACCAGCTCAAGCTGGTGCCGCTGGACACCTGCAAGCTCCTGTCAGCATGAGACAAACCAGCCTCTTCTCTCAGTTCAGAAAACGGCACTGGACAGGGCTGCCAAGTGACAGACTAAGCAGGGAACGTTCGATTCAAAACGGCCAACACGCCGCTTAAGTCAGACTCCTCTGGAGTCAGGTCTGCGGGCCCGGGGTGTTGGGCTGGGACCCGCCTGCAACAGCCTAAGTTGGGGGACCCACAGTCCAACGGAGAGAGTTACCCCAGCACGGCCCCTTGCCCCTAGGCCTGGTTTGCCAACCATCACAGCTTTCCCTTAAGTCGGCCTCGGTGGCGGACACTCTGGAGACGCTTCTGCCAGCGGGGGAAGCACCAGCCCTGACATTTTTCCTGCGAGGAAACGGTCCCCCTCCACAGTCCTCAGAGCTAAGAATGACAGGTGTCCTAAGACAATGCAGCGCGCCCCAGTTTCCCAAGTGAAACAGGAACACCTGTGACTGGGACTGACGAAAGGCCATTCGGCGTGGCATTTAGCGTCTTAAAGAAAGGGAACAAAGTGAGTTAGGAGCCGCACACTGGCGCGCTTCCGGTTGGGAGCAGGCACTGCCTGGAGGGCCCCGCTACCTGGGGGACGTCGTCAAAGAGCCGCTGAGCAAAGTGAGGGAGCACGTCGTCCACGGACTTCCCGTTGCCGAACTGGATCACGGTGCCCGTGGCCTCGATGACGGCCACCCGAACCTTCCAGTGCTGGTGGGCGATGGTCTGCATCAGAGGCCCGATGAGAGACTCCGACTGCATGTGGAAGTGGTCTGCGGGGCGGAAGGCCAGCAGTTCGCAGGGCTGCTCCCGCTGTGCCGGGCCCCCGCCCAGGCCCTCCTCCCCGCCGAGGTCCCCGCCGAGGTCCCCGCCGCAGGCACGTGGCTCGGCCAACCACGCACTCGGCACCAGGAGAGGCGCAGGGACCCGAGTGGGACCCAAAGGGCGGCTCTATGACTCAGGCCGGGGGGCTGACGAGAAAAGACTGGGGCCTGGAGCCCAGCTCCCCCAAAGACAGGGCCGTGAGGGGGGAGCCTGGCGCTACTGACAGCCGCAGCGGGTGCTCGGGGGGCTGTTGACCAAAAGGCAACAGAGCCAAGAGGACACTGTCCCAGTGCCACATCCAGCTGTGCCCGAAGCCAGATGCTACTGCAGGGAGCTGGACCAGCACCGCTCGCTTTAGGCAAGGCCACTGCGCTCCCCGTCTGTGAAGCCCCCAGAGTCAGAACCAGAGGGCCTTCGGGACGACCAGGCTGACCCCCTGGTTTTGGCGTTCTGGCCTCAGCTCTGCCGCTGGCTAGTGCGGTGAAAGTTCGGGCGAGTTCTTGATCTGCTGCTGCCCGTGTGATGGGACCCGTGAGGGGTCCAGGGGACAGCCCCTCACCCAGTGTGGGGCGGCAGCGAGGATGGTGTTGAAAGGGGGAGATGCTTCAAGCAAACAGTGCTTCACGCCACAGTCAGGGAGCACCGCCTCCTGGCAGACACCGTGCTGTGTGCCGGGGACACACGGAGGCACAGCCCTGCCCTCCAGGAACTGACAATGCAGTGAGGGAACAAGCGACAGCCAGAAGCACGAGAAGCAGTCCACCCGGCCGGGCACGGACCAGGGAGAGGCGGCTGAGGGTCGACGAGAACATCGTCAGCAGCTTCTAATTCCCAGCGTCCATCTCCGGCCCATCTCTTCCCCAGCTCCACTAGAAAGCAGCGCAATTCAACCCAAGCTTAGCACGACCCGGAACGGAAACGTCGACATGGCCTTAGGCCCTGTGCCTCCGTGGTCTCCGACCTCCTTCTCCGTCACCCCCACCAAATTCAACAGGAAATCCTGCTAGCTCTACCTTCAACACATCCCGACCGTTTTCCTCCATCTCTGTTGGCAGACTGCCCCACCCAAGTCCTAGTCAGTGCCATCTAAACGTGGCTTAATTATGGCCGCCTACCGGCTTCCTCATCCCCTCTACTGCCACGGCCAAAAGCCGTTCTCCAGGATCTTTTAAATACCGGACTCTGGGCCTATGGAGCCCCTGCGCACCCTCCTCCGGCTCCCCATTCCACTAAATACTAGGCTCAAACCCCCGCCACGGCCTTGCTAGCTCCTCCTGCCCTCCAGTCGCCTTGGCCTGCTGTTTGCTCCTCAGATCTGCCGAGCTTATTCCTCAAGGCTTGCTCCCTCCTGACCGCCCATCACGGACCTTCAGCTCCTCCAGGAAGCCTTCCCGGTGCGACTCACTAGGGGCCTCCTCTACCATGTTCCACTCCAGCCCAAGACAACAAGGTGAGGTAAGGGGGCAAGATGCTGCGGACACGGCCACTCAGCGGAAGGGAATGCCCTGATCAGACTGGCGTTTCCGATAACGAGGAATGGATCAAAGGGAAGCAAGATGAAAGCCCCACCCCCCACCCCACCCCGGACATTGGTCCAACCCAGAGAGAAGACAGCTGGACTCCGTGAAGCGAAAGACGGGAGTGGTGTTTCTTAAAGTGTTCCCGGAACGAGCTGGGTTACAGTCGCTCCGGCGAGGGGCAGCTATCAGAACGCACCCCATCCCACACCCAGCACATTTCGGCGGTGGTTTCCAGGAATCAATTTTGAGAGCTGCCGGATGGAAGAGGGTCCGGAGGCGACCCCGGCTCGGGGCAGGTGTGGGAGCGGGTCGCGCGCGCCTCCCCCACAGCTCGGCACCTGGCGTGGCGCGCGCCAAGGCCGCGGCGCACTCGCAGCTCTCGCGGCGCACGGCGGCGAAGGGGTCGAGCAGCGTGCAGCGCAGCGTGCGCACGGCGTCGTCCAGGTGGGGCGCGAGCGCGGCGCCGCCCAGGTCCACGGCCAGGCGCAGCAGCTGCACGAGCGCCAGGCGCAGCTCCTCGCACGCCTCGGGCGGCGGGCGGCGCGCGGGCTCCGGGCCGGCCAGGCGCGCGCACAGCGCGGGCAGCAGGCGCGGCAGGGCGTCGCGGGGCCGCGCGGCGCGCCGCAGGCCCAGGCCCAGCAGGTGCGCGGCCAGCGCGCGGCAGCGCTCGGCCGGGTCGGCCAGGCAGCGCAGCAGGCGCGGCAGCAGCAGGCGCGCCCAGGGGCCCTGGAAGGCGGCGGCCGCGGCGGTGGGGTCGGCGGCCGGGGCCTCGGGCCGCGCCGCCTCCAGCGCGCGCTCCAGCGCCTCCAGCGCGCGCCGCCGGCCCAGCTTGCTGTCGGCCTCCAGCCCGGGCAGCAGGCGGCTCAGCGCGCGGCTCAGCTCCGCCGCCTCCGCCGTCTCGGCCGCCTCGGCCGGGCCCCGGGGCGCCGCGGCCTCCGCCGCCACCAGCGCCGCCATCTTCCCCGCGTTGCCCGTCTCCAGGGGAGACCGGCACTTTTACGACGGCCGCGGCGCGGATTACGGCCCGTCTTCCGGTCGGCCCCGCGCGCAAGTTCATTGGCGGCTGAGCGCGGCGGGGCGGGGCGCCCGGGGCCCGTGACCCTGCGCGCGGGCCGCCGTGGCTGCGCGGGGTCCCGGCCGCTGCCTCTGTGCCGGCGCCATGCGCCGGGCGCAGGCGGTTGTCGCCGTCGCATGGCTGGGCGTCCCCGCGCTCCGCAACCGCACGTCCCGAGCCTTGGGAAGTCCATCGGCGAAGGGCGGTCCAGCTGGTGCTGCGGTTTAGGGCGCCCCGTGGCCCCAGGACGGGCGGCGTCCGGGACTCCGGGGGTCGGGGCGCCGCAGCCCTGCCCTCCAGCTGCGCCCAGGCGTCAGAACGGGCGGCGAGCAACCTGGAGGAAATCGCGCACTGGCGGGTAGGTTGGAACGCGCCCCTGACAGCCCGCTGCAGCCGGGGATCCCACGTCCGGTCAGCCGGGCAGCTCGCGTCTGTGACAGCGCGCTTAGTGAGTTTCCAGGGAGCGAAAGGGCCTTAATTTTAAGGACCACATTTTATTTTGAGCTTGACCCCTCTTTTTGTTGTTGACACCTGTTTGGTAAAGTGGCGATGTTTGAAGACAGGTCTGCCTTTTAAATGTCTTCAGGTGGCATTCGGAAGCCCTCATTCAGTCTTCCGTCCACAGTGTTGGGCCACTGTGTCTGGGGCACCTGGGATGTGATGATACACAAACGCCACACGGTCCCTGCCATCACAGGTCTTACAGTCTATTGACAGGGACTGGTCTCATTAGCGAAGAACGGTGGAAGGAGTGGCCAAGGAATTTGAGCTCAGCTAGTGAGGCTTCCTGGGGGAGGAGCTGGGGGTGAGAGAGGAAGGGTGAGGAAGAGCTGACCAGGCGAAGGCGGTGGGTGGGGAGAGGTCCCTCTCTAGAGGGACGGGGACATCACGGACAGGCCTGTGGTGGGAGAGGCATGTGCCAAATTGTGTTCACATGTTGGAGTCCTAGCTCCCAGGACGTCAGAGGTGACCTCGTTTAGAGACAGGGTCTTTATGGAGAGGGTAAAGTAAAAACAAGGTCATCAGGACGAGCCCTGCCCCAGTAGGACTGGTGTCCCGGGAGGGGGAAGTTTGGAGTGGACACAGCACACGGGAGAGCACCGCGGGAACATGGGGACGGTGGTCTCCAGGCCAAGGACAAGACCTGGGCCAAACGCCCTCACACCCCCAGGAGGAACCAGCCCTGCTGACACCTTCATCTCAGACCGCAGGCTTCCAGAACCGTGAGGAAGTAAACTGGGAATTCCAGTTGCCACAGGCTGTTCAGATGTGGGAGAGGGCAAACCCCGATGAGCAGGTCTGGAGCGGGTGAGCGGGCAGTAAGATGGCAGACGCAAACTCGCCGCTGTCCTGGTCTGCGCCCAGGCCTCGCTGGAGAAGGGGAACGTGTCAGCTGTCTAAATCCGGGTTGGAGTTTTAATTATTTCATAGCAGTGGACACGTATAGTGACTGAGATGACTCTGGGTTTCTGTCTTAACTGTAGACCGTGAAATCTCTCCGTGTGAGCCAGAAGGTGACAAGCTGTCAAATGTACTCCTGAGCGTGGAGGAAGACTTCCTCTGCTGAATAAGTGTTCAGAAGCCAGAGAGAGGTATGGAAAGAGTGACTTCTAAGTCTATTCCGGGTTCATTGTTCTGTGTCCCGGTGATCTGGAGTATGAAGTCTGTCATCTAAACAGCAATAAACCAATTTTAGCAAATAACACTCGGTTGACTCATTAATTCGTCCAACAAACATCCGCGGGACTTGTGGCGTTCCCGGACACTGTCCGCGGTGCTGGAACACGGCGGTGAGTCAAAGCAAACGCACTTCCTTCTGGGACTGATGGGCGGGCGGGGCAGCTAATTAAGTGTCGAGCAAACGGATGCAGTTGTGGCATGAGTGACCCCGCGCTCAGGGCCGGCTTCTCGGGGCTCCGAGGACTGAGGTTCTGGGAGCGGGTTGTGGCCGCAAGGGGAGGAGGTGGGGTGTGTGCAGGGCCCTTGGCTGCCGGGGCTGGCTCTGGACTTGGCTTTTGGGAAGGCTGTGTGGAAGGGGGTGGCGAAGCGGCGTAAGCCGGGAAAGGGAGGCGGGAGCGGAGGCCGCGGCTCCGCCAGGGGCGGAGGAGGCGGCTCCGATTTCGTCTGGAGTGCCCATGGGGACGTGGGCAGATCGGAGTCATTTCGTCACTAGCGCTGCCAACTGGGCCTGAGAGGGAGGAGATGCGGAAGGCCCAGGGTTCTAACTGGGCTGGCTGGACAGATGGTGCCTTCGTAGAGACGGAAGGTGTGGGGCGGCCGGCTCTGTAGGGGACTCTGCCTGGTGGGAGCACGTTGACCTCGAGGTGGGTCCCAGCCATCAGACAGCGTAACCTTTTGCCCCAGGACTCAGTGGCTTCAATAGTGGCACTTACGAAGTTGGGTTCTGTGGGTCCGGATATTGACTGAATTCGGTGAAGGGTGGGACTCGCTGAAGGCTGGGGCTGGACACACCTGGACGCTGGTCGCTCCCATGTCCAGCTGTCACCGGGAGCTGCAGCGCTTCTCCAGGCGGCCAGTTTGGGCATCCTCACAAGATAGGCAGGTTCTAAAGGCAAGTGACCCGAGAGTGAGGAACGTGGGCAGACAGTGCCGCCGTTTCAGTCCGGTCTGAAAAAACACGCGCTTCACCTCCTCCACCGGTGTCACGTGCCCGCCTGGGGACCAAGGAGACAGACGCGTGAGCGTGGGAGGGAAGCTGTCCCGTGCGCCTGGCCGCGGGCGAGCTGCTTGGGCTGTCAGGCTCTGCGGGGGAGCACGCGGCCTGGGAGGGAGGACGGGGGTGGCGGAGAGTCCCCAGGTGGGGGTGAGGGGCTCGGTGCAGCGTCTGGTGTGCACGCCTCCCCCGTGTACCTGTTTCCAGTGTGGCTCCCCCGCCACTAGACTGTCCCCCAGTCTGGAGAATGGCTTACTCTGGAGCGAACCAGTGACCCTGAGGCATGAAGCCCCCCCGTTTGCTCTCACTTCTGGGGTATCTGGAGGGTTCTGGTAGGACCTGGACGTCCCTCTCCGCCTTCTTACAGTCCAGCCTTGACCATTCCATCTGCGGCTGACAGTCCTGCGTCCACACGTCGTCAGGGTCTTCTCCAGGACTCCCTGTCCTCGGGGGTTTCGGCCTTTAAAAGCGTAATCCCTTTGTTGTGGTTTCAGTGTGATTCAGGGGGAGACTGAAAATAATGCGTGTTTTGAATTCCCCACCTTTACTAGGAAGGTTTAAAAATTCTGCGTGAAGCGATTATTTTTGAATGGGCGATAGATGCATAAGGTAGGCAGGGGCGCCCGGGGTCACCGTAGGGGGCAAGTCTCCCCCCCTCGCTTCCCCTCCCTCCATGCAGCTCCCTCCCAGAGGCACCCTCTGTCACTGGTGTCTTCCGGACCTTTCCAGAGAGAGTCCACGCCTTAAGGGACACACACTGGTTTGTACTCTGGGCTCTTATTTGGCGCCCGCCGTGTAGGTTCATGCCACGGATTTTCCCATTTAATGTGCGCGGAGATCGTTACTATTAGTTCACGCAGAGCTGCCGTGGCCTTTCAGCTGCATGATAGTCCATCACCTGGCTGTGCCATTAAACATTTCATCAGACCCCTGTTGATGGATATTTGGTCCCCCCCAAACTTTTATCATGCATTTTTGTGCACTTTAATATTTTTTGTGCAGAGAAATGCATGAATAAGAATGGTCACTGCAGTACTAATAAGTTTAATCAAATTATTGATAAACACAGCAACACGAAATTGCTAGAACAGATACGTGTGTTTAAATGTTAGAGTTTTTCCAAATTGGTTTCCACAGAGGCCAGGGTACCCCGCACCGACAGCACACGAGCGAGCCCATTTCCCACGCCCCTGCCAAAACCACCTAATATTGCAGACTTTGGACTTTTTGCTGACCGGCTAGGTAAGAAATAGTATCTCTGTGTAGTTTTATTTTGCACTGTTTTTATTTTGAGTGGAGTTGGGTCTCTTCATGCTAAGGAAGTTAGTCCTTTGTACGTGTATTATAAATATATTTGTTTTGTTTGCCTTTCAAATTTAATGCAGAAAATTTTCTTTTTTTTTGTAGTTGAATGTGTTGATTTTTATATTTATTGCTCCTGGATTTTTGTACTATGCATAGGAAGGTGGCCTCTGCCCCAAGATTATAGAATAGTTTAACTTTTATTTTATAGTTTCCACTTTTGTGTTTGCATCTTTGATGCACTTCAAACTTATCTGTGTAAAGAGTAACGTAGAGGTCCAGCTTAACTTTTTTCCTGGTTAGCTTTTTAGTTCTTTCCAAACTATCGAATTATTGGTTTTTTCTCTGATGTACGGTGCCACTTTCATCACAGGAAAAATTCCTACAAGTATCTGGGTTTATTTATGGACTCTTCGTTCTGATCCCTTAATGTTTGTTCGTTGGTGTGCCAGGTTTGTAATAGTTCTTTTATCCTTATAATGGCTTTTTGTGTAGGTGCCACTCAATACGACCTGCTTCCTGCTGCTGTAGTCAGCTCGGGGCCGCTGCAGCGGAATTACTCAGATAGACAACGGACATTTATCTCTCACAGTCTGGAGGCTGGAAGCCCAGGGTCAAGGCCATGGCAGGTCTGGTGTCTGATGGGGCCACTTCCTGGTCCAGAGCTGGCATCCCCTTGCTGTGTCACCATGTGGCAGGAGGGACAAGGGAGCTCCCTGGCGTCTCTTTTATAAAGACACCAACCTCACTCACGAGGGTCCCACCCCACGACCTAATCACCCCCAAAGCCCCACCTCCCAGTGCCATCGTGCTGGTTCCACGTGGGAGTTTGGGGGGGACACCACCAGCCGGTAGCACCCCTGCAGCTAGCCCCTTAACTTGCACCAACCCAGACGTAAAGGTGAGCCTCTGTTCCTTGATTCCCTGTGATTTATTATCAACAACTGCCAAGGGAGCCACCACGAACGCAGTGGTTTGGAACCCCACACACTGGCTCTCGCCCCGTGTCCACGGGTCAGGGGTCCAGGCGCAGCTCATCGGCTAGTGAAGGGGATGCTCTGGGCCCTGCCGCGTGCTCACCTGCGGCTGGGCTGGGAGCATCTGATTCTAAGTGCCCGTGAGCGCCCCGATTTCTTGCCGGCTACTGCTGGGGCACACCCCAAAACCATACCGTGGAATGCCTAAATCAGACTTCGACGTCTGTGGCTAAATTCGTGTGAACTCTCTCATCCCGGCCCTGTGCAGTGAAGATTCATGAAGATCCAGAAGCTGAGCGGTCTGCAGAGAACGCAGCTTTTAAAGTCCTTGGGCGAACTTCTCACGGATGCTGTTCCCCTGAGCACCCCTCTCCTCTGCTCCCCTGTGGCCTCGCCTGCTGCCTCCTGCGGGCCCAGCACTGGCAGCTCCTGAGCTCCCTGGGAGATGACTGGGCTGAGGGTGATAATTAGTTCCTCACTGGGTCCTTCCCGCCCCTCGGGGCCCCCTGTCAGCTGCAGTTGGGCATAATGTCCGCTTGGGTTTGGGCTTGAATAGCCTCTACCAGTTGCTGTCTCAGCGAGGCCTCGGTGAGGTCAGCCAGCCATCACCGAGCCGAGGACGCTGTGCGTGGCCCGAGGCACTGGTTGGGGACCGTCAAATCCATACCTGGTCTGCTCAGACCACATGCTCAGCCTCTGCAGGGGCCATGTGCCCACACGGCCATCTTCCTGTCTGCCCCCAGGAGACATCTGTGTGTGTAGCAAACGCGAACGAGACAAACGCCATCCGTGCCTGGGGGAGAGCAGGCGCCGGCCCCTCACGGACGCACGCAGCAGCCGATGGGCGCTGTGGACACACACAGGGCGCACGGGCCACCCAGAGGTGCCCGGCCTCGTCCGGAGGCGTGTGTGCCGCGGGGAATAGCCTACAGGGTGACATTCACGTGCTTCTTGGCTGGTGAATCGGAGTTGAGGAAAGAATGTGAATTTGAAGGTGGATCCTTGCAAGGCTTGGTCACCCAAGTTCCAGGGGTAATGTGAGGACCCCCAGAACTGGGAAAGTGAACCTCTTCTGCCCGGCAGAGGACAGGGTGGAGCGCATAGGGCGGGCCCCTCCCGGGCCCCTCCCCACGTTGGAGGGACACTTAGTTTACTGGACTTTTGAGTGGACAACACGAGCCCTGGCTGCACGTTTCAGGAGGGAGATGGTGCTGGCAGGACACCCCATAAAGGCGCCCTCGACCCCGCTGTGTATGCCAGCACTGGGGTGCACATGGGTTCACAGTCCAGCCGTGAGGGACGTTCCTGCCATCCTCATGTACGAGCTCTGGCCACCGACTGTCCAGCCAGCTCCCTTGGCTGACCCTGGGCCCCAACACCAGCCCGCCCCCGGTCGTGCAGTTTCATGGGGTTGTCTGGGGCCGTGCGTGTGCGTCGGGTCAGCATCCAGTATCCACTTGGTCTGTTATGAAAAGCGAAACACCGACTGTAGACAACGAAGGCGTTTACTACGGAACACGATACGGGGGGCGGGGGGTCCAGCCCTAGGCTGAGCTCGGGCGCCCCTGGACCTGACCCTGGTCCCTCTCCCTGTGACGCCCTGCTCTGGGGGCCTCTGGGTGTTGGTTTCATCCTCGGGGTTGAGCAGGGAGCAAGCAGGAGATTTTAGAAGCATTTTCCCTTCGCTCACGCCATGTAGGGAGCAGCAAGAGAAATGAGGGGCTTGTCTGTGGGCCGAGGCGGCTGGGGCCCTCTCCCGGACTGCCCCTGGGGTGAGCTGGGGGAGGCAGTTCTTCCGGGGGGCCACTGAAGTAGATACCTGAGTGGCCCGTAAGGGTCAGAGATGGTAGGCTGGCAGGGTCTACCACCTTCGTGATGGGAAGATGGGTGCAGAATGAGTCACAGCTGAGACAGGCCAAGGGACCAAGCATGGGGGGAGCTTGGCGCACCCGGCCAGCTGCCAGCCCCCTGAGCCTGAGAGGTCCTTGTCTTGTAAGGACACTGTGTGGGGGGCCCTCTGCCAGGGTGAAGCGCCGGCAGAACGAGGGTGTGGGGGACGCTGGGGACCCCACGGCATGGCAGTCTTCCCAGGAACAGTGCGTGGGGGTGGTCCCCACACGAGACCCCTAGAGCGCCCCAGGAAAGTCCTGAGAGCAGAAGCCAGGCCTGGAGTGTCTGTCCCCCGGAGTCCCTCTGGTGAGGCTGGCCCCTTTTCTGGAGGGGCCAGAAGTGATGGGAGGAGGGGGGGGAGGGGAGGAAGGTGGTCTGTGGCAGTCCGGGCAGCCTGAGCTTGGGAACAGCCAAAGGCTTAAGCTGGTGGCGGGCCGAAGTTTCGATTCAGATAAGACTGGACCGGAATGCCCGAAAGGGCCCTCTTGCAATAGGTGCGAGCAGCACGGGACCGAGGCCGCCCACCTGTGGATGGCGCCAGGAGGCAGAAAGGCTCCCTGCGTTTGTCCACTTGAGTGCAGTCTGTCCCTTCCCCTTCACCCTGGCAGGGAGAAGCAGGCTGGGCTGGGCCAGGCTGACGTGCCCATGGGATGGGTGAGCAGGGACAGGTGAGTGGGAGAGGCGACCACGGACAGGTGCGTGTGGATAGGGGAGCAGGTGTCTTCCGCTTCAAGGCCTGGGCTCCCCGTCCTCCTCCTGGTGTTTGGGCTGGTCTGGGGACCCCCAACAGCCTGACATGACGTTTCTGCCACCGCGTTGGCAGAATGGGGACAAAAGGAAGGTAAGAACAATTCCCTTTTCTACCAGCCCTCACCGAGAAAGGGACATCAGCTCGCCTGGCCTGGGCTGGCTTGGGCGGCTTCTGGCCCTGAACTGGAGGTGGACCCTGCAGGATGGGTGCATTGTACTGTGGGGACATGAAAATGTGACGCCCCAGGTGTGAGCAGTCGGTCCTGGCTGTAGCTTTCAGGCCCCATGGGCTGCCCCAGCCAGGTGGGCCACCACAGGGCCTGCAGTGGGGGCGGGTAAGGCGGCCTGGGCGAGGGGGTGTAGGGTGGTGGTCCTGGCCTGGCCCGCGGATCTGTGGGCCTGTCCGCCAACGCCAGCCTGTCCAGGCTCCTGGTGTGTCCCTTGGATGCCAAGAGGGAAATGGGGGGATGGGCGTCAGCCGAGGCTGGGGAGGGAGGGGAACACGGGTATTAGGGGTGCTGTCTGGGGAGGGGAGAGGCCGGGTCTTGGGGGAGACGTGGGGGAGCCGAGGAGAGGCAGATCTGGTAGGGGTTGATAGGTGGAGTATATGGCGGTATCCGTCAGGAGGTCGAGGCTGGCGGCAGGCGATGTGCGCGCGATGGAGGATATGCCGCGTCTGCAGCATTCCAGCACGCAGGCGGATCTGCCTGCTTGTCTGTAACGCCTGTATTGTCCCTGTCCCCAGGTCCCAGGTGAGAAATGTCTCATCCCTGGGTTATGAGATCCAGGAGATAATATGGTCCAGGTCATAACCTGGCTGTCCTCCCAGCCGACAGTAGCAGGAGTTCCTGCCCGCGGCGTGCCGCGTGTGGCTCTCTGCCGAGGCTTCGGCAGTGGCCGGTTGGCGGTCACGGCGCGCAGGGGGCGCCGGCGCCGGGTTCTCTGCCTGTCATTGTGACTTAGTTGGAAGCAGGGGCTGAGAACGCGGCCTGTCATTGTTCTCCGGGTTCTGTCCTTCCAGAAGGACCCCCGTGGGGTTTCAGTGTTTCCTTTTCCAGAGAAGCGGCCCCACCCCCACCCCACCCCGCCCCCACCCTGCGCCCGCGGGGACAGCTCCATCCCTGGTCCCCTGAGACCTCTCAGCGCCCTCTGGCTGGGCCGGTGGCGGGGACTACATTTGCCTTTCAGGGGGTCACCCGTCCTTGGGAGGGATGGGCACAGGGGGACCACATGGCGGGTGGCCACTCAGGGCCCACTGCACTCCCATAGGCGCTCCCTCAGAGAAAAGGGGGTTCTCAAACTCGAGCACCATGCTGGGGCCCCCTCTGTACCCACAAGGACCTGTCAGAGGTGAGGCTTTTGTGGGTCGTTGTTAACTCAGCCGGGTCTTTGACAAGTGCGGGATATAGCCCCGGACCACATAGCTCTGTCACAGTGGCCACCGGGCTTGGTCACAGCCATAAGCCTCGAGGCAGGGAAGAGGGGGGTGTTCACAGACGCGGGCTCCCCTGGCAGCCGGGCTGAGGCCCTGTGGTTTGCGTTTCCCCGCAGGAAGCAGGAAGCTGGTCACCATGGCCGCCCCCTCCTGCCTGGACGACGCCGAGGGCCTGAAGGGCTGCGAGCTGTACGTCCAGAAGCACGGCGTTCAGCAGGTGCTCAAGGACTGCGTCGTCCACCTGTGCGTGGCCAAGCCGGAGCGCCCCATGCGGTTCCTGCGGGAGCACTTCGAGAAGCTGGAGGAGGTCAGTGCTTCCGCCTGACTTCCCTCGGCAGGTGCACTGGGCCAAGCCCCCTGTCTCACGCCTCCACCCTGTTGCTCGGGAGCACATCGGGTGTCCCCAAGAGTGTCATCCTGTGGCTTTTTCCCGGGCAGGCAGGGGAGCTGAGCACTGACCTCGCCAGGTGCGTCCAGGGACTGTCCCGGGGCACAGAAGCCCGCCTTCTTCCCTGGTGGGTCAGTATTCTGAGGTCTCATGGGCTGTGACGCTCACGTGTGGGACTCACCGGTGGCTTTCACCTCTAGGACGAGGTGGGAGGGGGCCCAGGTGCAGCTGGCGCTGGCGTTTGGGGTAAGAGAATAGCGAAGCCATGTGGCGTGGGCTGTTTGACTTCGGACCCCGTGCCCTGGGACACGGAGGCCCCCTGTGGTGGCAGCGCCCCGTGGATGTGTGCAGGGGTGGGGAAAGCACATGCCTGACCCCTCTTCTGCAGAGAGAGACCCTGCACCCCTCCTCAGCGGGTGGCCTATCTTAGCACCCCCCCCCACCCCAGCTTCACCTCTGCAGGACGGGCTGGAGAGCGGGGCTGGGGCGTGAGCTGCTGGTCATTTGTCCTGCTTTCTGTCACCCCAGAGTGGCTCCTTCCTCCCACACTCCGGCTCGCCAGCCTGAACCCTCTCTGGGAGCCACCGCATGTTCCTCCTCTTGGCCCTTCGTTATGACTTAGCTGTCCCCGTCTCTCGTGGGGACTGAATGGACCCAGTTTAGGCTCAGCCCGTTTTTCGGCCCGGTCGCCAGGGATCCCTAACCCAGCAGGAGGAAGTTAGTCCTTCCCTTTAAAGCAGTCCATTCAAAAACGTTTTAGTAACGCGTACCTTTTAAAGAAAATTTGGAAAGTTCTGGAATAGGGAAAAATGAACATCATCTGGAAAGAAGCAGGGTTGGACGGAAGAATTAAGAGCCTGCTTTGTTCGCGTAGGCCTCAGCCATCGAGGCGGCTGTGCGTTGGGGGCTTGTGGGCAGGCCGGGCGAGGACAGCGGTTTGGGAAGCTGATCCACCCTACTTGCCCTGAGAGGCGGTTCGTCATCTGCCTGTGGCAGGTCAGGACCGAGGTCCGGAAGGGGCGGCGCCTGTGCCCAGCCCGGGGAGGTAGAAGACCCCATTCTCAGCCTTGGTTCTAAATCGAGCACTTCCTGTCACCTAACGGTGCGGGAGTGACGTGCGCCCTTGTTCCCTAAGTAAGTCGCGGTCACCGTGGTACCACGTCGGTCCCGGCGGGGAATGAAGGACCCCGAACGGCCGCCTGAGCAGCGGGAACCCATCGTCTCCGGGGCGGAGGCTGACGCCCGAGGTCTCCGCGTCATCGCAGGGCTGCCCCTCCCGCGGGCTCGGGGAGGAGCTGGCCCAGGCCTGTCCCCTCGCTGCTGTGGCCCTGCACCCTCCTGGGCTGGTCGACGCGTCGCCCCACCTCTGCCTTCGTCACACGGCGTTTGCCTTTCTATAAAGACACGGTCGTACTGGATTGGGGCCACCCTGCTGACCTCGTCTTAACGCGATGCGGTCGTCTGCAGACTCCCTCCAAATACGGCCGCGTGCTGAGGCGCTGGGGGCTGGGACTCCAACAGGCTTGTTTTGGGGACACAGCTCAGCCCCCGCAGTGGCCTTCCCAGGCGAGGGCGGGGGTTGTACGAAGACCTGCGCTGACGGCAGCTGCCGCTCGTGGATGCGTGACACGTCTGGGCATGGAGGAAAGCCCGCAGCCATGACAGGTGGCTTCTGATGCTCTTTTCCGTAATAGCCAATACGTACAGGCTTTGGGGTGATGGTGCAAATTCTCTGAAACTGCATGCACGCTTCTGTCGGTGGGTGCTTTTTATGGGGAGGAAAATCCTTAGTTTGCGGTGGGTTCTCGAATGGCTTAAGATCCCCAAATATGAGGAGCCTGAGTCCTACAACCTCGTGTCTGTCTTGTTCCTGCTACGATTGCCTGACCAGTGGCCGCCGTGGCGTGTTTGTTATCAGGGCCAGTACGTGCTGTTTCCTGTGGGAGGCTGGAGCAGGGGCTTGGCCCAGTGGACGGGCGGGGAGCCGTGGGCGGAAGCTTGTGTCGCAGGCAGGAAGCGCGTCCGGAGGCCTTGCTAGCCACCGGCAGGGCGAGGCGGGGCCGCCGTGCAGACCGGCGGGATGGCCAGCTCTCGGGGTGCTGCCCGGGCCTGGGTGAGTGAGTCCTTCGTCCTGGGCCGTCTGAGGAGGTCCAGCTCCTCCGGGTGGAGACTCAGGGGTGAGCGTTCCTCTTGGCACTGGGGATGCTGTGGGACCCGCCGTGCCAGAGCCGTCACCCTTCATCGGCGAATTTGAAATGCCAGAGGAGAGGCCACTGGTGAACGTACACCGTCACCGGTCCCCGTGTCCCCGCCCTGCATTTCCCCGAGGGCTTTTCTCGCTTTGCAGCATACACGCACGGATGCAGGCGTGCGTGATTTTAGTCTATGTTCGTCTTTCGTTTGGTTTTTCTTGTCAGCGGCCGTATTTCACTGTGGTCAGATAGACGTAACGTGAAGCTTACTGTTTCAGCCGCTTCGAAGTGTCCATTTCAGTAGCGCTGGCGTGTCCACGTCACTCAGCATCCCGTTAGTGGCTTTTTTATAGCCTCTGGTGGCCACGAAATACTCCATCCCGTGGATGTGCCACAGTTTTTACTTTCTTTCCGTTGCTTTGTGTTTGACGGCTTTCAGGCTCTTTTTTCTCAGAAAATACCTTTCTGGCGAGGAAAGGATTTAATAGGAAAACGGCTGGACGTGACGTACCGTCGTGCGCGTGGGTGCAAGTTCTTCGTCGGGTGTGTGATTCCCGGTGCCTTCCTCCAGCCTGGACCACGTCTTCTCGTTCCCGTCCGGTGCCAGTCGCGTGGCGGAAGGTGACTTTTAAGCCCCGCTTCGCGGAACGTTTTTAATAGACGGCGCTTTTGCGTTTAAGATGGTGCGTGCTGGACCGTGGGCGCGCCTCTGTCCTGATTGGCTGGCCACACGTCGGCGGGGCCGTCTGGACGTGCTGGTCGGTGCAGGCCTGCGTGCGGCGGCCGTGTCCTTCAGCGGCCGTTGGCGTCGGGGACGTACCTTCCGACTTCGTCCTTGTTCAGAACTGTTCTGTCTACTCTAGTTCCTTTGCTTTTCCCGGGATAGTTTAGACTGATCCTGGTGATATTGGCCAAAAAAATCCTCTTGGGATTTTATTCATTTATTTATTTATTTAGGCAACTCTTGGTTGACCTCACAGATCTCAAGGACCTTGTCAGCTTACAATCCCTCATTTCTTTAATTTTTACGCCTGTGGGACCCGGTCTTCCCAGGCGGTCTCCCATGCAAGTCCTCACCGGGCCCGGCCCTGCTTAGCTTCCGAGATCAGACGGGCTCGGGCTTGTTCAGGGCGGCGTGGCCGGAGACCGTCTGGGGATTTTGACTGGGCTGACACCGAAGACGTAGGTTGGTCTGGAGAGCACGGATACCGTGACATGCTGACCCTTCCGATGAGGGAATCGGCTGCTTCTCCGTGTTATTTCGGTCCTCGATTTCTTTCCTCAGCGAAAGAAAAGCTTTTGTTGCTTTTGCTTCGTGGCCCCGTCACGAATGCTGTTAACACGCTCGTGTTCTGCTGTTTATTCTGCTCCGAGGGGCACTGTGTTTCTAAAGTTCATCGTCTTTACTTTTTAGAGCAGTTTTAGGTGGACAGAAAAATAGAGCATGAAGTAGAGAGAGGCCCCGTAACGCCCCGTCCTCCCGCGCGGTGTCCCTGTCACTGACTTTGCATTAACGCGGTGTAGTTGCTGCAGCCGATGACAAAGCGTTTCCATTAACTGGAGTCTGTAGTTTGTATTAGGGTTCATGTGTCCTACAGTTCCACGGGTTTTGACACAGACGTGGTGTCACGCACTTG
Organism: Pteropus medius; assembly: GCF_902729225.1. Classification (NCBI taxonomy): domain Eukaryota; kingdom Metazoa; phylum Chordata; class Mammalia; order Chiroptera; family Pteropodidae; genus Pteropus; species Pteropus medius. The sequence goes on along the minus strand of NW_024340699.1, from coordinate 15,807,189 downwards.
TCGTTAGGTATCGTGTAGGTCGGTTCTGCTGCCCTGGAAGCCCCCCGTGCTCTGCCTGGTCGTCCCCTCCGCTCCTTCCAAGTCCTGGCACCCCGATCTTTCTCTGCCCCCGAGTTTCGCCTTTCCCAGAATGCTGTCTGTAGTACGCGTAGCCTTTAAGGGTGGCTTCCTTCGCTTAGTAACGTGCCTTTAAAGTTCTTTGTGTGTTTTTATGGCTCGCTAGATCACTTTTGAAAAATCCCCGCGTGCTATTCCGTCATGTGGATCGGAGGACCGCGGGTCCGTCTGTGGGCTTGCCGGCCCGCTGGCGGTGTGGCAGCTAGGCCGGGGGCAGGGCGTCCCCTTGGCATAGGGCTCCTGCCGCTTGGACCTGCTGGCAAGCTGGCGATACCCTTCATGCCACTTTCTCTCCTGCCTCCTCCCTCAGGGGCCCCCGCCGTCCAGGCACACCGGCCCTCGCCCCTCTGACTCCTGGGACTGGCCGGACTGTGCCCGGGTCGCTGTGTGGGCCCCACTGCTCCGGGATGTCTACTGGTCCCTCCTCAGGCAGAGCAGTGCAAAGGCCACCAGGCACTTCCAGGACAGGAGGAGTCTGTCGACTTTCCTACGTTCATGTTTATTTCCAGAATGATTTTCCAACCAGTATCAATAACGGAAAGTAGTTTAAAGCAGCCCCCGCCCGCCGAGCACCATCCAGATGGGCTGCCCTCCCCTCCCCTGCCCTCCGTGCTTGGGATTTCAGTGTGAGCGCGGACCTGTGTCCCCCCCGGGGCAGAGAGTGCCCACGTGGTGTCCCTGCAGCTGTCACCCAGCCGCTCACCAGCCGTCTGTGGCTCAGCGCTCAGCCTGTCCCCGCTCACTCAGCGACACAGCAGGTGTCTTTGTGCTGAGAGCCGAGCTGCATGGATCTATCCAGACCCCCGTCTCCAGCTCAAAGCCAAAGAAAGAGCAGCTGTTCCTACGTTGGATAGGAGCGTTTCAATGCGATGAGACACAGCTGGCTGAAGGCGACGGAGAGCGATTAAAGCATTTTTCAAAAAGGGGCTTAAAGCTTTCAGGAATTACCGAATCGTAGGAAGAAAGATGGATCCCACAAAACCTTAGAAAATAAAAGTACAGAGAAGGACAAAGAACCGACACGTCCCCCGTCTCTCGGGACTGCCCGCACTTACATTTCCCTGGAGCTGTCTTCGGTGACCGTCTCTCCCTCCCTGTCCTGTCCCGCACATGTCATGCGGTTTAGAACCCTCCGTGTGTGCTTTTTGGCACGGTTGGCTGTTTTTCCGAGACGTCGTAGGTCTGCAGAATACCCGAGCAGAGTGCGCAGAGTTCCCTACGCCCCGTGCCCCTACCCCCGTGAACGTCGCGCATAGGTGTGGGACGTCGCTCAAACCAACAGACACACCTGGCACATCACTGTCACCTAAAGTCCACGGTGTCCCTGAGGGTAGCGCTGGGTGCTGTGCATCCTGTGGGTTTGGACGGACGTGCAATGACACGTACCCCCTACTGTCACATCACACAGAGCCATTTCACTGCCCTAAATGTCCTCTGTGCTCTGCCTGTTCGTCCCTCCGCTCCCTGATCCCATGATCATTTCACCGTCCCCAGAGCTGTGTCTTTTCCTGAATGTCACACGCTTGGAACCATACACTGTGTTGCCTTCTCAGATCGGTTTCTTTCACTTAATAACAAGCATCTGAGGTCCCCCTGTGTCTTTTCAGGACTCGATGGCTCATCTCTCTTTATCACTAATAGTCCGTCATCTGGACGGACCACGGTTTGTCCTCCCGAAGGACAGTCACCCGCTGGACGAAGGGCATCCCGGCTGCCTCCGAGCTCTGGCGATCACGAATAAAGCCGACAGAACAGCCGTGTGCAGGTTGTTGTGTGGACAGAAGTTCTCACATCTTTGGGGTAAAATACCAAGGAACGTGGCTACTGGATCGTGTGGCAAGACTAAGTTTAGTTTTGTCAGAAACCGCCAAGCCGTCTTCCCCCGCGGCTGCACCACGTCGCGTCCCCACCAGTCTCGCCGGCACTGGGTGTCATCAGGGTCCGGATTTTGGCCGTTCGGAGAGGTCCGTAGTGGTGTCTCGTTGTTGCTTTAGTTTGCATTTTCCTGATGGCCTGCGACACGGAGCATTTTTCGGACGCTCATTTGCCATCTTGTTTGTGTATCTTCTTCGGTGAGGGGTCTGGTCAGGCCTTTGGCCGGTTTTCCTGTTGGATTTGTTTTCTTACTGTTGAGTTTCAGGGATTTTGGACGTTTTGCATAGAGGTCCTTTATCAGCTACGTTTTGCAAACGTTTCTCTCAGTCTGCAGGTTGTCTTTCCATTCTCTTCGCTGTTTATAATTCTGAACCCTGCTTTTCGTTATTATTATTATTATTTTTTTGATTTATAAACAACAGAAATTTATTTCTCACAGTTCTGATGGCTGGGAAGTTAAGAATGAGGTGCAGGCAGATGCATCGTCGTGCGAATTTTTACTTCCCGGTTCATAGACAGCTGTGTCCTCACATGACTGAAGAAAGGACAAGGGAGCTTCCTACGGGTTTTTTTTTTTTTTAATAACATATTTTTTTAAATTACAATTTAAAAATATTGTAATATGTTTAATATATATATTTAATAATTAAATACGTTTTTTAAGTCTAATAGTTGGTAGTCTAAATTTATTTTTCCTAGAGAATGTCATCTGGAACATCTTACTCATTTAATCATTTGTTTATTTGTTTTCTTGTGGTGACATTGGTTAACGAAATCCAATGAGTTTCAGCTGTGCACTTTAACGGTAAGGCGTATATATGTTGGCACTGTGTTCGGTTTTTTAAGCCTAATTTTCCGTGATCATTCACGTACCGTGAGTGTGATTGGAAACGTGGCTTCATGGGGCAGGGGTATTTCCTTACAGAGATGCTTCCAAATCAATGGATGCACTTTCTTATCGTTGCCAGTTAGATGAAAAAAAAAAATGTTTAAACACCGCAGAGAACATTCTGGTACGGGTGTCTTTTGACACCTCTCATTCTCTCCTAGGGTGCATTTTAAGAACTAGAGTGTGGGACTCAGAGGTACCCACTGATCAGCAACGGCACTTGCTCTCCAGAAAGCCTTCGTTCATTCAAGCAGTCAACGAGTATTAATTGAACACCTACTACGCACCAGGTGCTGTCCCAGATGCTGAGCAGGGAGCACCTCGGGAGGTGGGTGTTCCAGCCACAGCGCCCGGTGCACGTGTGGCACCCACACGCCCCCACTGCATGAGCCAGCGGGGCTATCGCTGGTGAGGGGCCGGGGGTGGGGACACCCCCTCTGTCTCATGTCATCGCTGAGCTTGGTTTTCTTTTTTGGTCCCTTCGAGTACGATCAGGGAACACAGGAAATCGTAGAAGGTGTGTGAATCAGGATTTTAGAATTTTAGAATCGAGCGTATGCAGCGGGACATGTGTAAACGGGACCCAGAATGGGTTAAAATCTTTTTCTTTCTCAATACCCACATTCTTTCAGTGCAGTGTTCAAATAGTATATGACTGAATTGTACACTTGAAACCTACGTAATTTTATTAACCGATGTCATCTTGATAAACTTAATAAAAAAACCCCACATTCTTTGACTGTAATCCAGTTAAAAAGTTAAAAAGCGTTATTTAAAAAAAAAAAAGTGTGAGCCAGGCTCTCCATGTTTGGGAACCTATAGTGAGCGTTTGTATTACTTACCAGTTAAAGGTCGTCACAGTAAAGAATTATTAAATACTTCGACTTGAGTGACAAAGCATTCCATGTCAAAATCTATAGGATGCAGCAAAATGGGTAGTTAGAGGAGGTGAGAGATGAATGTGCTGTGCGCCTTGGTGTCCTGGGCACCGCAGCGAATCACACGGATCGGATGGCTTAAAACAACAGAAATGTGTCGTCTCACGAAGCCCAAGGGCAGGGCTGTGTCAGGGTGGTCCCTTCTGCAGCTCCGACGGAGGATCGGCATCTGGGTGGTGGCCGCATCACCCCGACATCCACCTCCACTGTCGCGTGGCGTCCTACCTGTGTGTCCGTCCACATCCTCCTCCTCTCGTGAGGACACCCGTCATTGGCTTCGCCCTGGACGACCTCGTCAGTGGGACTACCTCTGCCAGGACCCCGTTTCCAGGTACTTAGCCCCGTCCAGTGTGCAACCTGAGAAGTCAGAAACAGGAACGGAGCAAGGAAAGCAAAACCAAGGAAGAGTCATGAAGATCAAAGCGGGAGTTAACGAAACGGAGGTTTTAAAAATAGTGGTAGACACCAAAACCTGAGAGGCGAACGGGACAGGCATCTGGGGGAGAGGCCGCAAACGCGCCTCACCCCAGGTCAGTGAGAAGGGGGCGTTTCCGAGCACCGGGTGCTGGGGAGGTGGCGAGGGGTCCCCCAGATTCACCTCTTCTCATCTGTCAGCTCAGAAGACACCTCCTCCAGGAGGCCCTCCTTGACTCTTCCCTCCCACGGTTGGCCTAGGAGCCCCCCTCGCTTGCACAGCCCCTCGTACCCAGTTCTGCGGTGATTGGTGCTCACCCCAGCATCTGCTGTTAGAGCGAAGCCCCCGTCACGAGAGAATAGGCTTTTGCTCTGTTGCGCTCTCTGTGGGAGGCCTGGTCGGCAGGAGGCGCTCGAAGCCACTGAAGCTGTGTTTTTCTCTCCGCCCTGCGGCTGAGTGGCTGTGCCCTGGGCATGCCCATTGCCCTTCCCGCCCCGGTTCCCCGCCTTGGAGGCGGGGGCGACCGCCCCTGCCTTCCTCTCAGAGATGCTGCAGAGGAGGCCTGAGGTTCCTGGCCAGGGCTGGCGACTGTCCACCCCTCTGGAGGCCACAGATCCTCGCTTCCCACAGCTCCCCCTGGACCGAGATGTTCGCAGAGGGGCCACCAGCAAGTGGTCCTCAGCAGTGCAGACACCCGCTCCTGGGGTCCTTGCCACACCGGGGCCCTGGGCCGCCTCCTGCCTGCAGGGTGAGCCACTGTCGGCCCTGACCGCTGTGTCTCGATTGATGGCACAGGAGACGGTTTCCATAAAAGAGGGTCTCTCAGTGACAGGCCCCCAATGTCGAATAAAGTTAACGCACAGACATGCACGTTTCCGGCGCGTGTCGTCCTTGTCTCTCTCCCAGTGCTGGGGACGAAGATGAAAGAGTGCTCCTGGCAGCGGGAAAGGTCTGTGCCTTTCAGAGAGTGCGAGATGACCCGTTGTCATGGTAACGGAAGAGTGGCGAGGCGGAGGGGAGTCCTGGACCAACCCGCTGGGCCTGGTGTCTGCGAGCTGGTCGGCGGGGACACCCCTCCCGCCTCCCATCGCCGCCGCCACTGTCACCACCACCACCGCCACCACCGCCACCAC
>NW_024340699.1:15781579-15800908 GCF_902729225.1 Pteropus medius | reverse complement strand
GCCACCACTGCCACCAGTCACCACTGTCACCGCTGTCACCACTGCCACTGCCACCACTGCCACCATCACCGCCATCTGCAGGACGCCTGTGGGGCTCCGCGGGCCCTCTGCAGAGACGCTCGGTTTCTGATGGTCTGGACGAGGGCGAGGGCCGCGGAGCTGGCGTGTGCTTCGGGCTGCTCCGTGGCGTCCTGCAGTGGAGGGGCACGCGCGGGCGGACCGGCCAGTGCAGGGACTGTCCCGGCCCCGGGCAGCCATGGCCTTGAGTTCCTCTGGGTGGGGATGCACTCCAGGCGCAGGGCGCCCTGCCCCGCTCGGCGCGCCTCCTGGAGGAGGGTGTCTGCTGTCAGGATTCCCGGTCCACACCCGCCTCGGCCTGGCCCGGTGTGCGCGTCCATCTCCCCCGGCGAGGCCCGTTTCCACTTACCGGAGCCGGACGGACGGCCGGGACCCGTGGGTCGGGTTTGCGGACTGGCTGCGAGCGAGGCTGTGTGTGGACGGCGCGTGTTTCGCAACCTGGGTGTCGATGGCCCCTTCGTTGTGTGCGATCGTGGCATCTACTGTTTGGTCTTCCGGGCTACACCGAGTTTTGGAGTTACAATTTTTTTTTTTAATTATAAAAAGGATATTCATCCATTTAACGCAAACCCGTTGAGCGTTTAGGACGGGCGGGCGCTGCCCGAAGCACCGGGCTCAGCAGAGGGGGCACCCGTGTGCCAGGGAGGGGCGCGGACAGCGGCCCTGATAAACCGGCAGGGCGCGAGGACCGTGGTGAGGTGGTGACGTTTTCTTTGTCCCAGTTTCGGTGGCCATTTCATACGGTCTTGCATTAGTCTCAGGTGAGACGTCTGTATACCCCTCGAGGCCTTTCCCCCGCCACTGCCCACCTGGCCCCGCACACGCCTGTCACAGTATTACTGACTGTGCTCCCCGTGCCGTACGTCACCTCCTGTGACTCGTTTCGTTACTTCTTAGTCTGAGACGGCGACACGTGAACAGAGGCCGGAGGCGTGAGGGAGCCGTCCCAGCAGAGGGGACAGCAAGGGCCCGTGTCGAGCTCAGGGCTGTGGCCTCAGCCGCCGATGAAAGACGCCTGTTTCAGCCGGGGTCGCAGGTCGCCGGAGGGCTGCGGGCAGCGACACGGCGGTGTGTTTTGTGGCCAGCACTGTGCCGCCACTATGTCGAATTCCTCTCTTGTTTCTCTCAGAGAATTCTGAATCTCAGACATACTAACTCCTCAGTTTACGAGTCTCTAACTTTAGCCGTAGCCTTTGATTCCCCAGTTTGCCAGGGAGAGATCGGGGCCCGGCTGCCCTGTCATCCTCCTCGCCGAACCCCACGCCCCGTGCGTCCCCGAGCTTCCCGTGTCGTGTCGTCTGGATTGATAACATTTACATTTTAATCAAACGTCACGATTTTGGATTTTGTGCTTTGTCTATAGGTTCATTCCAAGAGCCGAAAGTTAATAGTCAGGCGTGTTTGAAAGGCCTTTCTCACGGTCACAAACGGGATGGCAGTTTGGCTGGGGGTGGCAGGCGAGTCTGGGTGCCATCGGGCTGGGGAAGGCTGTCCGGGGTTTCTGCTGACTCTGACCGTGCTGGCGGCCAGCTCCTGGCACCTCCCTGCAGGCTCTTGGGATATTTGTATCTCTGGAATTTCAGGGTAAAATTTCCTTGTGTTCTTCCATTTGGGGAGATTCCTTTTATTCTTGACGGTTTTTTCTCCTCTGTTTTACCATCTGGAACTCCTGCTGGATGTTGAACTTCTGGATTATTTTAGTGTATCTTTATTTTCCTTACACGTTTTCTGTTTTTGCCATGTTTTCGTTTCTGGGAGAGTTCCTACAGTGATGTGTTACTCACGTAACATACGTCACGTTACATTTAAAAGGTAATTTGTACCTAATATGTAGTAGAGATGATATTCGTTAGTATAAACGGAACGTGCGTCTTTATCTTCGGTAGTTTTCTCTGTAAAGGAAACGTCCATTTTCTTGACGGCCTGTTAGGAAGAACTGTCTCTTCACTTTGAGCACAGGGCGCACGTAACGGTTTCCAGTCGTCTTGTTCCTGAATTTGGTCGGTGTCCGCCAGGGTGGTGTCCCCTCGTGTGCACCTTCGTACTGAACGCAGCCCTCAGTGTCCAGCGGTCTTCGTCTGCATTTGGGAGGTGGTCAGTCGTCTTGCTTAGATCCTGATTAGAATTAAAAAAAAAAAAAAAGGCCCTAAAAAGCGGAGACACTGTGGCGAGAGTCTTGGGGCAGCCTGAATCATGGATGGTGGGACTAGCACTTTGCAGGATGGTAATGGGCGCTGTGGGTTACGTTTTTTTAAGTTACCTTTTAGAGATGCACGGAATGAGCCACGCGGCGCCCGAGGTCGCCTCGGCCCCGTGGGTCTGTGTCTGTGTCCGTGGCGGTGCGTGTTCCCTCACTCCGCCTTTCGCCGGGCGACTCCTGGGCGTGATCTGGTATCGAGTGTGTTGTGCTGGGTGATGGGAGACTGTGTGTGCCGGTGGTGTTTGGGGAAGGTGGCCCTTGGTGGAGGAGGGGACAGAGGCCTTGTCCCGGCACGTGGGACACAGGTGAGGGTCCATCTGCCCAGCCGCAGCCCAGCCACGGAGGTGCCCTGGGGACACGAGGAGGCGGGGAGGAGGGGAGGGGGCGGGCGGGGCCCTACCTGTCACTGTGTGTCTCCACTCTGAATTTTGTGCCCTCTGCACATGGACAGTTTTTAAAAAGCAGCAATGCAAAGGGAGGGCAGTAAACAGAGGGGTTTGCTCACCTCTCACGCATCCTCCCAGTGTGTCCCATGTGTCGGCCCTGAGCGGGGGACAAACGAGCTGGGGGACCGAGGGCTCTGGAGTCTGTGCCTAGAGGTGCCGCCCAGAGCGTGGCCGAACGGAAGCATCCGTGCCCGGCTCTGTGGCCGGCGGCGTCCATCAGTGTTCGCCCAGGCGGCCGCCGGCCTCACCCCCGCCACCCCGCTGTCGCCCGCAGGAGGAGAGCCGGCAGCTCTTGGCTCAGAAGTCGGCCTCCCAGGCCGACTCTCGCGACGAGGAGGTGTCGCCGACGCTGCCAAACCCCGTGGTGAAGGCCCGCAGCCGCCGCGGAGGCGTCAGCGCCGAGGTGTACACGGAGGAGGATGCCGTGTCCTACGTCAGGAAGGTGGGCCCGGCGGGGTCCCCATGTCCACTGCGACACGCGTCCCCACCCCCGGCCTGGCAGGTGGCTCTGGGCGGCTGAGCTCGAAGTGCGGGCCCCGTCACGGCCGAATAGCCTCCCGCCCAAGGTCTTCTGGGGGGAAAGCGTGGTGCTGGAGAGGCTCGTAGTTTGAGGTACAAGTTCTTTTCATCATTCCGTGGTGGACGCAGTGGACACGCACGAGGCTGCCCACCGGCCGCCCCGCGTGGACTCCAGCCCGGCCAGGGGACGCCCCCTGCCGGAGGCCCAGCCCCGAGATGGCCTCACGCGGCAGGTCACCAGCCTCACCGTCCCCTCCACGGTGGGGTGGGCATAGCTCTGGGAGTGGCCCAGGCGCTGTCAAGTTGTTTTTTTCTTTGTTTACTTTTCAAATATTTAAACGGGTATTCATTACCTTAAGAAAAAATAGTAAAATAAAGAAATAAAGCAAAGACATAATAATCCAAGAGACTGGCGGTCTTCTAGCATCTTCTAGCATCTTCTAGAAGGCTCTGAGCACGTCAGCCAGGCCACCGAGACCCCACCCCTTGGGTCACCTTGGGTTTCTCACCTTTTCTTTCGTTATTTTTTAATTAAAAAAAAAAATAGTGACGTACACGTGACGTTGCAGGTTGTCTGTCTGCGCCGTCACCTGGTCCAGGCTGAAGGTCTAGCAGCTTGGCTTGGAGCCTCAGGCTCTCATTTCAGCCCCCTCGCTGCCCGCCGAGGACACGCGAGTGCGACTTTGATTGGCTTCTCCCGCAGGTCATCCCCAAGGACTACAAGACCATGACGGCGCTGGCCAGAGCCATCTCCAAGAACGTGCTGTTTGCTCACCTGGACGACAATGAGAGAAGGTAGGAGGTGGTGGGGGGCTGGGCGGGTCGGGCCCTCACACCCCGGACCTGCCGTAGGAAGATGCCTGTGGCCTCCTTGGCCCGGGTCCCTGTGGCCTAATTTTCCAGTGTCTTCTATGTGCCAGGGTGCCCCTTGTCTGCACTGAGCTCACTGCCTCGCGGGGCCGGGGCGAGATGCTCATCCACCTGCTCCCTCCTGTCCAGCTGCCCCTGGCGAGCTCAGTGTCCTGGGGAAGGGTGACTGAGCCCGCAGGTGACAGTCACGTGGTCTAGAAGGGCTTCTTCTAGAAGTGGGCACGGGACGAAGGTTCTTCCTGGAAAGGGGCCCGTGCGCTGCGAAGGGCCGCGGAGGCCGTGCTCGGGGATGGTGATCACATACGTAACTGGAGAAACTGGAAAATTTTCATCAACTAAAAGCACAAGTGCCTCCCGCCGGCTGCTTCCCGGATGACCGTGGGGGGCGTTCCGGGGCAGAGTGCTTGTGGGCTCACGTCACGCACGTGCCCTGACTCTCGTCACAGGCGGGGTGACATCGCACAGTCCGTCACGCCGACAAGGGCGCGAGCGTCTCTTGGCTGGCGAAGCCGCTGGTGGGGTTCGTGGTTTCTGTTTTTGTGGCGATGCTGATCTTGGCGTTTCCAGCGTCCTGCCCGCTCATCTCTGAGACCACGGTTCTTCCAGACGAATTCCCGGTGTGGATCGAGGGGCATGTAACGTTTAAAAAGTTTCCCTCTCCATTTCTGGGAACTTATAATGCTCCATTAGGTTAACCGAGCACATTGTGGTAACTGCTTCACGGAATCCACGTGGCAGACATTCGGAATCGGAGGAGCGGGTCTCTCGGTGTCCTCATCCCCGGGAGGTTGGCGGTGGCCCCTGGTGGCCCGGGGTGGCCCGAGGTGGCCCGTGAGGCCGTCCCAGGTGTTTACGCGCTGGGACTGTCGGGGACGCGGGGCCGACGGGCCCTTCCATGCGGTCAGTCTCGCGGGTGGCACCGGGGTGACGTGAGGTGAGGCAGCCTGTCCGTCCCTCCCGTGGCTGGGTGTCCCTGTGTCGTGTGGGGCAGCGGCTGCTTGCCAGAGGGCCTGCGTCCCAGCGGTGTCTGGGGTCCGCCCGCGGTGCCTGCTTCCCTGCCGTCAGCCGCAGCCGCAGTGGGTCTCTCTCGGGCTGGCGGGCGCTCTCACGCACCTGGCTCCTGGGAGGTGAGCCCACAGGTGACACTACGTCACCGTCACCGCGCCATCTTTCGCACGGCCGAGGGGCTTTCCCCACGTCCCCAACCCCCTGGGCACTGTCACTTTATTTTGGGGAAAGATGGTGCCACTTCTTTGTCACTGGGAAGGCCCACATTTCCCTGCTGCTCCCTGGGCGCCCAGGAGTGTTGGAGCCGCCTGTGGCCTGGGCGCTTGGCTCGGAGAGAACGGTTTGTGCTTGGAGTTAAAAGTGCAGGTCGGCCGGGACCCCGGGTCCCACGGGCGCCGGTGGCAGGCCTGTTGAGGATGGTGCCCCAGCCGCTGGGACCTGGGAGTGTCACCTTCCGGGGCTGCGAGGGCTGTGCAGGGTGGAAGTTAGGGCCTCGGCACGTGGGGGGATCCTGGATTCCTCGAGGGCCCCGAGCGGGGTCACGTGTGACCTGTACGAGGGAGGACGAAGGAGGAGGGACAGAAGGGGACCCGCTGGGCAACCCCAGAGGCGGGGGGGGGGGCGCCGGGGCTGTGGGCACAGCCCCCGGAGCTGGGCGCAGCAGGAAGGCCCTGCCCACACCTTGCCCTCCACCTGCTGCTTCTGATGGGACTTCCGGCCTCCGGCCCGCGTATCAGAGTGTCTGCCTGGCAGCTCTGTCCTCAGTCACCAGGTGGAATCAGATGCCTCAAGTGCTGTCTCTGTTTTAAGTTGGATGTAAACACCACTTTAAAACGTAATTTAAATTTCAAGCTGGGGTTCGAATGCTGGTGCCTTCACCTGGTTCAGAACGCAGCAGTGCGGGGCCCGGAGGAAGGCCGGCGGCCTGGCCCCAGCGGGTCCCGGCTCCCTTGGCTGCCTTTTGTAGACGGTCACCTGTTCCCTGGCCGACAGCCACACAGACCACTGTCCATTCCGTTCGTCACCCAGTGTCAGGCCCTTAGGGAAGGGGCTGTGGCTTTGCCCAGGTCCAGCCGGGCCTGGCCGTGCGTGAGGTGGTCTGAACAGGTCTCTGGGCGCCCCGGCCGCACGTGTCTGGGCAGCATCCGCTGCGGTCCCGTGCCCTCGGTGCCCAGTTTCCAGACCACACGGCGCCCTCTGCCTCTTCTGGGCCCGAGGGCCAGGTGATCAAGGAGTGGGGGAGCAGGTGGCTGGATGAAAGCGTCTCTCTGCGAGGCTGACTCGGGAAGAAACTTCCACGCTCGGGGTGTGTCTGAGTTTCAGGCCTTTTGTTTTGTACATAGGAAAAGTCACTCTCCACCTCGAAGCCCGGACAGGTCCCTCAGGAAACGGGCTAGTGGTGGGGGAGACGGGTGCCGCAGGGTGCGGACCCCTCACAGGTCATCTCTCCCGGGCGGCATCCAGCTTCTCCTGGCCGCTGGGCTGAGCAGCCGCGTCCTGGCCAGCTGTGGTTTGGCCAGTGCAGTGCTGTTTTCTCCCGGTCTGCGAGGCATGTGGTGCGCCTGGACTCAGGGGCTGCCCGCCACCCCCCGTCCCTCGCCAGGCTCTCTCTTCGCAAGCGAATCTGCTCGTGGGCCGTGTACACCTTTCTGCTGAAATCAGGCTTAGGACAAATAACCGTGTTGTCGCAGGCTGGGCGGTTTTGCCCTGATCAGTTTATGAAGATGTCTTTTCCTTCGGGGTATTTCTGGTTTGTGTGGAGAGGTGACAAAATCCTTCTCCTTAGCAGAAGATGATGTGGCATAGCCACAGCGCCCACTGCCCCTCCAGACGCCGTGCTCTCTCTCCTAGGACCACGTAGCTGTGATGACCAGCCACGTGCAACCTTGAAGGGAAGGACGGCAGGAAAGTGGGTAATCCAGGACTCGTTGTGGAGTGTGTGGGGTCTCTGGTGTCCCGGGGTAAACTGGGACAGTGGGGACAGGCTCCAGCTCGCTGGGTCTTGGGGACGAGAAGACCAGGAGAACCCTGAACACACAGTGTCAGGCTGAGCAACCTTGACACACACACACACACACACACACATACACACACAAACACCACATACTTCGCCATAGAATCATAGGTAGCAATTGGAAAAACCTTTGAAAGACCCAACCAGTCACGTGGAGGGTTTCATTTAAGGATAATGACCTTTCTGGGCTCCTCTGCTTTTCAAGGTGCCAATTGCGGAGAATAATAAAACTTAATTGTTGGGAGGATTGAATGCGCGTTTTACATAGTTACCACCATCACCATCATCACCACTATCACCACCATCGCTACTTTTCAGCACCACCGCTATCACTACCTATCGCTACCAGTACACTATCATCACTCACTATCATCATCATTATCAATGCCACCATTATCACCACTATCACCAAATTTTCCACTATCATTCATCACTACTCAGGCAATTGCCTGGGTAATTATTACCACCATCATCATCACTCTTCAATTATTTCCTACTATTTCATCATCACTATCTACCACCATTTCATCATCATCACTAATTTTATCGTTTCATGCCATCACTAATTTCATTACCATTCACACTATCATCACTTTTCATCATTTCACTACCATTTATCACCACCATCACCACCATCACCACCATCACCATCGTAACCATCACCATCATCATCATCACCATCACCATCTTTCTGGTGGCCGTTTGGCTGTCTGAGGCTAAGTCATCGGGCTTCTCCCTTGATGCTGCTGCTCCCTCTGACGCTGGCCCCAACCTCCATATGGACCCAGCAGCCAAGCCTCAGTGCTCGGTCTGAGGAAGGGGCTGGTGTGGGACTGAGGCCTCTTGACAGTGTCATTTTCTGCTCCCTCCTGGGCCCGAGGGAGGTAAAGGGGCTGCTCTGGGCCTCAGGACACAGCAGGAAGGACTTTGGGGTACCAGCTTGTCCTCCTGCCTCCGTGCACAGAAGAGGGTTTGTGGGCCCGGCGAGGGGAAGCCCTTCGCCTGTTGCTGCAGGTGAGGCAGCACGTGTCCCAGCTGGGGCTGGCGTGGGTGTCCTCATGCCTGGGCTGGCGCCCCCCGCCCCTCTGCGAAGCCGAGTCCGACAGGTGAGGGACTGGGGGGCGGCAGGTGCAGTGAGCAAAGCAGGCCCTGTGTCCTTCCTGGAGACGTGGGTCTGTTACTCTCTGGCCAGGGGCCTGAGAAGGTGGCTCTGGGACGTGCCACAGGTCCCGGCCTGGCCCTAAGGGTGCGTCTGGGCCTGGGCGAGGGAGTGGGGGGCCGAGAAGCGCGGTCATTAGGAGGTGCTGCATGAGGTGCCGGCGCTCCCGGCAGCAGCCCTGTGCGTGGGGCCCTTGGCCGGGGCCTCGTTCCGGGAGCCGCCAGACGGCGGGCGGGCGAGGGCATCTCTCCCATCCCGGGGCGGCCTCCCTGGCAGCGGCTCGTGCTCTCTGCAGCTCTAATTAAAACAGGCCTCTGGCCGGAGCGCACGCTGGCCGCACAGCTGTGTCCTGTTATCTGTCGCTCCGTCTTCCTCCCACCCGCGTCTCTTCGCAGTCTGTTTTTCCACACGTTGGCTCGGGTCCCCAGGTGATGGGGAAAACACGCAGACGCACGCCGCCTCGGGGGCCCGCCGCGCTTCCTCCCGCCCCGCCGCCCCTCCTCCTCAGCCTGGCTGCAGCTCGGGACCTGCCGCTTCCCCTTCAGGCAGCACTGAAAAACAAAATTAGCATCTTGGAAAACGCAGGGCCTCATCCGAGGAGATACTTAATGGCTGGAACATGCAAAGAATTTGGTTTTCATTTTGCACAAAGCCAGGCTCCTCCGGGCAGAGACCTCAAGTTGAGCAAATTGCGGCCACGTGAACCCAGCAGGATTCAGACGCCGCGCGCCGTGGGAGGCTGGGGCCTGGGCCGCTGTGGCTCGGATCACGTGATGCGCTCTGAGCCCGCGCCGGCCTCACACGCATCACGGTAGCACGGCGCAGGTTAGCGTGCCGGCCGTGCCGCTGGGCAGACAGGGCACCGAGGCACAGAGAGGCCGCCGAGCGAGGACAGGATCGAGCCCCGGCTAGGACGAGGCTGCCGTGCTGTGCTGGCTGGCGTCTTGCCGTGGTTACTGTGCCCAGGGAAAGGACACGACCTTTTAAAGAGAATAAAAATTTCCCACATGCCCAGAATTTTCCAGTTAATAAAAAGTCCCAAGGTTCCTGGTGGAGTCTGAAAGGGCCTCCAGGACTTGTGTCACAGGGGCCACATGCGGCCATCCGACTGTGGCGTCAGGAGGAGAACCTCCCCCCCACCCCCGCCAGGGCGGCTGTCTGCTGCTCCCTCTGATGCTGGCCCTGACCTCCACATGGGGCTGGGCGACCTGGGCTTGGGCCTGGCCTCTGTGGGCTGCAGGACACGCCCTCTGCCCTGGGAAGCAGGAGCTCCCTCCCGCCTGCTCGTTCATCCAGCCGGTGACCCTGCCGTCCCCGGGTGACAGGCTGTGTGGGGAACACACCAGAAACGGACTGGGCGACGTCTCTGCTGGACAGAGCAGCCTGGAGGGCCTCCTGGGGGAGGGGGTGTTTCCACGGCGACCTGGGAATCATGAAGAGCAGGGAAGCAGGATTCTGCCAGAGGGACCAGCAGGTGTCAGTCTGAGGGCAGAAAGCCCCAGTGGAGGGAGGTGACCGGCAGGAGGGCCTGGCCTGAGGGAGCGGGGTCCTGTTGGATGGGAGACGCAGGGCTGCAGCCGGGCAAGGTGGCGGCAAGCAGCGTGGCCCCTCGGGACCGAGCTCCATCAGGCCCCTACGCCGTGTCCACGTCGTAGGAGCCGACCCCAGGCCTCACTGCCTCCTGTCCTCCGTCTGCCACTGGGCGGGCACGCAGTGACGTGTGCAGGGCAGGGCGCGGGTGGATCCTGCGGCACGTGTGGGCCAGCACTGTAGAGGGTCACGCCGTGCAGCTTGAAGGTGGCACGGGAGCCACTGGGCCTAGCACGGGGAAATTAAAACAAGAGCCCCGACTTTTCTTTCTCGCGTGCAACGGAAAAGCCGAGGGCTTTCGCGGGGGGTCCAGGGTTCACTCGCCGGCCAAGCCCCTCGGCACCTCACCGAGCCTCAGCCGTGCGCCAGGCGCAGCTGTGAGACCCTCCCGCTCGTCACCTGCACACACGGCCCCGTCCTTCTGCCTGCACGTGACTGTGTCTCTCTTGGATCCATCTGTGTGTCGTCCGTTTAAATAAGCAGACACGCAGAGCGCTGTGAGGGGCGTCCAGTGTGGCTTTTTTCTCCTCTGAGTTGTGTGTGGGGCTGCGAGGCACACAGATGCACGGAGGTCACGGGGTCGCTGTGGGCCAGCGCTCACCGCCCCTCGAACTGGCCTGGCCGATGGTGGGCCTCACGCATCCTAGCTCTCTGCTCTGGCCACGGTGTGGCTTTGAGCCGGTGACGCCTGCCTCTTGGCCTCAGGCTTGTGGCTGTGAGCAGTGCTGCCTGGCAGAGGTGGCTGCTGTCTGCATCCGGCCACAGCCCTGTTCCGTTTGACCAATAGGTGCTCTCAAAATTGGAACCGGCCATCACCGTCCCACGGACACCAGAGGGGAGGAAGCTCGTGCGTCTCCATCCTGTCCTGAGCACTGGGCTGTTTGCCGTCCTGGGCCCTCAACCGTGCCGGGGCGGGTGCAGATGGGGGTGTGTCCCTGGCCCCCACCTGGCCTGGCCCGTGGGTTCTCAGTTTGCGAGCCCCGTCTGTGTCCGGTGGGCCCTTTGGTGGCATGCTGGGCCTATGGCCTGTGGCGTGTCCTGACAGCGAAGGCGGCAGAGCGTCTGATCCCTTGGGACAGCCTTTCAAAAGCTGTGCATTTCCACTCGGGGAAAGTCCAGAGCGACTTAGCAGTAACAAATCCAAGTGCACTGGGCTGGCCACGTGTCTGGTACAGGAGCCGGGGGCCCAGCGGCATCAGTGGAGACCACCCCCCAGGTTCCCCTGGTGCAAATGCAAGCTAGCCAGACATCCCCACTGGGACCCCCGGACAGGTCACGGAGCCCCTGCCCTGGGCGCTTCGTTTCCCCAGCTGTGCACAGGAAGGCCACCTGACTGGGTCCCTTCAGGTGCCCCCTGTTGGGAGGGGGGCTCGCCCTCACCTGGCCAGGCTGTCGTGCCCTGTCCCCTCCTGCCCCCCGAAGCGGGCCTGCCAGGTCGGCGCCCACGCCTGGCTCTTTAAAGCAGCCCTGGAGCCGCTGATCCATTTAGCAGCCTGGAAAGAGAACACCCACGTCCCCAGGACCCCGGGCGCGGTGCCTCCAGCATCCCCGCCCACGTGATGGCATGCTCTGGTGGCCAGGACAGCACCACTGCCTGGTCGCGTGACTGTGCTGTGGGCCTGCCGGGCGCCTTGTGCGGGGTGCGGCCGGGCTGGGGCCCGCACGAGGGGGCCTGCACCATCGGCTCGGACACGGGGGTCCTGCCTGCCCTGTGACATTGCGCTGGCTGTAGGGGCCAGACAGCTGAGCTTTCCCAGACATGTCCATCGGGGGTTAGCGCTGGTCACGGCTGCAGCCCAGCCCTTCTCTCGGGGGTCTAAACCCACACTTTCTACAAACAACTGGAGACCAGGGAGCCCTGGTTGGCGGCAATGGGGGAGAAATCCCGGAGGGTTTCCTGGAGGAGGAGGACAAGGTGGTCCGGGTGGGAGAGATGGTGGGGACGAGGTGCTCTGCTATCTCTGTGCGGGGCAGGCGAGGATGCCCTATTCTGCACCCGAGGAATCGGGGCCCGGGGAGTGGATGGGCTGCCCACTGTCTCCAGCTGGCCAGTGGGGGGGCTGGACTGACCCGGGCCTGAGCCTCAGGCCGGTCTGCAGTGGGCTGGCTCTCTCAGGCCGCCCAGCCCCTCTCCGCGTTGGCTGTCCCCCAGCCCGGCCCGAGAGCCGGCCGCGGGCAGCCTGGTTTGACAACAGGCAGCTGAGTCTCCTCTTCCTCTGGACACGAAGTCCCTAAAGCAAGGCCCGGACTCCGGGTATCGGGACAGGCGACCCCTGACCTCTGCTGAACCCGGCCAGCGGGGCCCCGACTCCCAGCTCGAGGCCGTGATGAGATTTCCAGCCTCCAGCGTGGGTGGCGCGGCCTCGGCAGGCGCCGTCCACGCCCGTCCCCGTCCCCGGCTGACCGACCGTCTGTAAAAGCCGTTTGCTCCTGCCGGGGTCTCCTCCCTGCCCGGCCCGGGCCGAGAAAGCCACGTCAGGGCAGGCGGCTGCCCCGGAGGCGGCCCCGGTCCCTGTCACACGGTCTCCTCCCCGTGGCACGGAGGGAGGGGTTTTCTCACACACGGCTGCCACCGGTGGTGGACAGGGGCCGGGAGTTGGTTGGCCCAATGTCGGTCTCCGTGTGTTTGTCAAGTGACTAAATGACAGCCAGGAGGGTGTCCACCCCGTTTGCCGTTGACTCTCGAGGCGGGGTGTGTGTGCGCCCCAGTCCCTGTGGCCTCCGGCGGATGTCCCTGTGCCGCTCACCCTCAGTCCTGCCGTCTGGTGGTCGTGAGCGGGGTGCTGCCGGAGCTCTTGGTCGAGCAGCTTCTGGACCCTCCGCTCCCCCTTGGAGGGGGTTGGTGCCCTCCTAAGGGCACTGGAGGGGTCCTCTGTGGTGGAGCGAGGTCCTGTCCTGGGGGCGCCCCAGCCAGTGAGATGCTCGTCCTTACCCCCCAACATCGAGGGGACCCCGTGGGACGTGGGTGGACTTGGGCTTTGCAGCCTGACCACCAGGGTTCAAATCCAGGCTCTGCCACCCCTTGAAGGACATCTTGGTGGCCCCCAAGTTCTGGCAGTTATGAATGAAGCTGCCGGAAACATCCACGTGTAGGTTTTGTGTCGACGTAAGTTTTCATTTCATCGGAGTAAATTCCAAGGAGCATGATGGCTGGATCACGGGGTCAGAGTAAGTTTAGTTGTGTAAGAAACCGCCAAGCCGTCTTCCTCCGTGGCTGCACCACGTTGCGTCCCCACCGGCAGGGATGGGATGGGCGTTCCTGCTGCCCCGTTTCCCCGGCACTGGGTGTCGTCAGGGTCCGGATTTCGGCCGTTCGGATAGGTCTGTAGTGATGTCTCGTTGTGGTTTTAGTTTGCATTTTCCCGGTGACATACGACGTGGAGCATCTTCTCATACGATCATTTGCCATCTGTGTATCTTCCTTGGTGAAGTGTCTGTTCGGGTCTTTTGCCCATTTTGAAATTGGGTTGTGTGTCTTCCTGCTGCTGAGTTTAAGAGTTTTTTTGTCTATTTTGGAGACAAGTCCTTTATCAGATACGTGTTTTGCAGATGTGTTTTCCTAGTTTGATGATCTTAACAGAGCTTCTCAGAACTTTTTAGTTTTAATGAAGTCCATGTGCTGTCGGTGCTGTGCGTAAAAGTCACAATCAAACTCCTTCTAGACGTTTTACTGTGCTTTGCAATTAGATGTAGGATCCCTTTCGAGTTAATTTTATGAGAGACGTAAGGTCCGTGTCCAGTGGATCCAGGGCCGTTTGGGGGTGGGAACATCTCCCCTGCATCGTATCCCTCTGCTCCTTCGTCAGAGACGGCGTCCGTGTGGGTCTCTTTCCGGGCCCAGTTCCGTCCCTTGATCTGCTTGTCTCCCGTTCTCCCGATAACCTGTCTCGATCACCGTGGCGGTAAAAGCCAGTTCTTCCCTTTGGTCTCCTTCAGTCGTGCTTGGCTCTTCTGGTTCTTTTGCCTGCAGATAAACGTAAGAATCAGTTTGTCGATATCCACAACACACTTGCTGGGGTTTGGGTAAGAATCGCATTGAATCTGTGATCAAGTTGAAAAGAACCCATGTCTTGATGATACTGAGTGCTCCTTTCCTTTGCATGAACGCGAAACGTCGGTCCGTTTCCTTAGTCCCTTGATTTTGTTCATCAGAGTTTTGTTATTTTCTTCACGTAGATCTTGTGTGTGTTTTGTTAGATGTATACCTAAATATTTAATTTTGGGGGGCTCTAATGTAAATGGTATTGTGTTTTTAATTTCAAATTCCACTCGTTCATTGCTGATAGATAGGAAAGTTATTGACTTGCGTGTCTTAACCTCGTATCCTGCAACCTTGCTATAATCACTTCTTGTAGTAGGTTTTATGATTGTCGTTGACTCATTTTTCACACAATCACGTCATCTGCAGACAGTGACTATGTCATTTCTTCTTTTCCAGTCTGTATACGTTTTATCTCCTTTTCTTGCCTTACTGCGTTGGCGAGGACTTTCAGTACAGGTCGAAAAAGAGGCATGACGGGACTATTTGGCGTGTTCCCAGCCTTAGGGGGAAACCGTCTACTTTTTCACCATTAAGTACGATGTTCACTGTAGGTTTTTGGAGATGTTTATCAAGTTGAGGACGCTTTCCTATATTCCTGTTTTTCTGAGAGAGCATTTCCTTTTTATCATGAATGAGTGTTAGATGATTTCGAATGGGTTGTTTTTTGTACATCTGATGCGATCATATATGATTTATCTTCTTGAGCCTGTTGGTGTGATGGATCACACCGATGTGTGAATGTTGAATTACTCTCGCGTACCTGCAGTGGATCCTGGTAGTGATATTTAATTCTTTTGAGACGTCGATGGATTCGATTTGCTAATATTCTGTTCAGGATTTTTACATCTCTGTTCACGAGACATTGGCCTGATATTTCCCTTTCCTGTGACGTGTTTGTTTGGTTTTGGTGTCAGTGTAATACTATCCTTACGGAAGGAGTTAGAATGTTCCTCCGCTGGTGTTTTCTGGAAGAGCTTGTGGAGAAGCGATGTGATTTCTTCCTTACACATTTGGTGAACTTTACCGGAGAACCCGTCTGGGCCCGCCATGTTCTGTTTTAGAAGATTGTTAATCGTCGATTCCGTTTCTTTAATAGAATGTATCATCCATTTCACCTTGTGTCAGTTTTTGTCTTCCAGAGACCTTGTCCCTTTATTATCCCTCCAAAGTCTGTGGCGATGTCCCTCCCCCTTCCGTGTCTGACATCGGTTTGACATTGCGTCCTTTCTTTGCTTCTGGTTAACCTCTTTTCAAAGAGCCAGCTTTGGTTTCGCTGATTTTTCCCTATTAATTTCCTATTTTAAATTCCATCAATTTCCACTTGTAATTTTTATTATGTCTTTTCTTCTGCTCACCGTGGATTTAATTTGCGCTGCGTTTTCTCGTTTCCCAAGGCGGAAGCGTAGGCGATGGATTTTAGATCCTTTCCCTTTATGATGCAGGCATCCAATGCTATACATTTCTTTTCTAAGCATTATTTTTGCTGCATCTCAAGGATTCTGGTAAGCCGTGTTCTCGTGTTCATTTAGTTTAAAATATTTTCAGTGTCTCTTTGACCCAGGTACTATCTAGATGTGCGTTGCCTGATCTGCAAATACTTTGAGATTTTCAAGCTAACCGTCTGCTGTTGATTTCTAGTGAATTCCATGGCATGCTGAGAGCAGCCATTGTGTTATTTTTGTTCTTCTGAGTTCGTTCAGGTGTGTTTCGTGGCCCAGAGTGTGGTCTGTCTTGGGAAGTGTCTCGCGCGAGCTTGGGAAGGATGTGTCATCTGTTGCCGGGTGACGTGGTCCACAGCTGTCCATGACCTGCAGTCGACGGATGGATTGTTCAGCCCCGCCGTGTCCTTGCCGCTGCCTTGCTGGGCGGGTCAGCAGCGGGCAGGAGCGTGGAAGTCTCCAGCTGCAACGTGGATTTGTCTGCTTCTCCTTGCAGCTCTGCCAGAGTTTGCCTGGTGACCTGCTTTGGGTTTGATCGGCCTGTGATGAGCATCATCCGGTCCCCACAGCACCATCTCTGCAGCACCATGTTATAACACCACCCGGACCCCGTTCTGTCGTTTGATCACCCAGCCCCAGCCACCGGGTGTTTCACGTAGCCACGACTGCAGGCGGCACTGCGGCCGCATCTTGTATATATTTAAACTCGTTTCTGCAGTGAAAATGCTCCTGGGGATGAGACCCCAGGCGACTCCACTGGTTCAAGGGTGTGCTCGTTCTCGAGAGGACAGCTCGCTGTCTCCATCCTTCACCTTCCGGTGCTGCCCCGACCCCAGGCGAACTCTCGTGCGGCAGCTCGGGGTTGGCGGGGGCGTCCGGGACGTGGAGGACACGGGGGCCCGAGCGTGCGCTGGCGGTTCTGGGTCGAGCCTGTTTCCCAGACGTGCAGGAAGAGTCAGGCCTCCGTCCACTCCCCACCCGGAACCCCGGCATCTGGGTGCTTCTCTCTCCAAGGCCTGGCACTGGTGGCTGAGGAGCCACCGCGGACGGAGTGACACTGGGTCCCTGTGGCAGAGGCTCCCCGGGTCTGTAAACACCTGCTCGGTGCTCCTGACGGGAGCAGGCTGCTCTGCTCCCACCGCGGTGACCAGCTCTGCTGAGAGACGGTGGGCAGGCAAGGTGGGCAAGGGTGGACACAGCCGGGACACTGCGTCTGGGCACTGGAGCCCCGTCACCCAGGCTGCGACGAGCAGCATGAAACAGGGTGTCACCTGTGCTTTCCCCACGGGTTTGTCCAGGTCCAGGTGGCTTCCTGCAAGGCCAGAGCAGCAGCGAGGGACGTGCAGCCGCCTGGGCTCTCAGAGCCATTGCTGAGGGGACGAGGGTGGGCGCGGGCCCCCGGCTCGGAAGCACGCGGTCGCGTGCACTGGGACGCGCCTTCTGCACTCCGTGGCGGCTTTTAAAAATGTTCTGTTTTCGTCACTCCTAATTCCTCGGTCCTTGGTCAGCACACGCGTGTGCTCCGTGCAGACCTGTGGCTGGTGCGTGTGCTGTGCGCGTTCTGCTCACTGCCACCGGCTGGGAGTCCAGACGCGCATCCTGGCTCTGATACCACCCCGCCAACGCACTTCTCTGCAATTTGACATCTTTCAAAGTAAGATGTATAAAGAAATAAAGATATAGAAATGCTAAAAGCGCCAAGCAGTTGCTGGCCTTGTTGCTGAGGGTGGTCCTGTGGCCAGCGTCATGGGTGCTTTTGCCTAAAATCACAAGAATTCCATGCGGGGGGCAGGTTGGGGGGGGCGGGGTGGGGAGGGCAGTGGGAGCTGGTGGGGGAGCGTTTCCAGAATGCGGAAATGTGGATCCCTGGAGTCGGGGACAGTGGGAGGTTCTGTGTGGGAATGCAGAGTGTCCCAGGCGTTTGGGGGTGCGGGGTTCAGGTGCAGCTCTGATGGGCCACTGGGCGCCCCTTCCCTGTTCTCTGCCCCGTTCGTGGTGGCCTCCCCCTGGGAACCAGCCAGGCCCTTTCTTCTGCAGGTTCCTTGCAGGGTGGGGCTGGGGGGCGTTTACCTGTCAGGTTCCTCTGGCCCCCGTTATGATATACATAGGAACCGTCAGCCATTAAAGAGTGAAAACCCCTAACTGTGCGTGAGGCTGGCCGAGACCGGGGGCTTGGAGAGGTCCTTCTGCCATCACTCTCTGATGGGCTCACTCCTTGGGGACACAGCCCCCTGGGTCCCTCCAGGCAAGTGCAGGACTGGCACCAGGTCCCTGGGTGCCATCAGGGAAGTGCCTGTCGTAGGGATGGCCCACCCTGTGACGAAGTCCACCGTCTACAGCTGTCACCCCCACTGGGCAGCAAGCCCTGTGGGCAGGACTTGCAACACAGAGGCTGGGATCAGTGGGTGACATGGGGACTGTGGCAGACCACAGGGCAGAGCTGCCACCAGGGTGGGCAGTGCCCGAAGCCTCGCCTTGTGGGAACATAGCCCCCATGTTGCTAGATCTTCCAATTTTTTCAAAGAAAAGCCCCCAATTTGGGTTTTTATGACTCTTAGTTTTTAAAGGTTGAATACTTTGAAAACGGTGCCAGTGTCTGCACAGGGAGAAACGGAAATCCTGGCGAACCCAATACAGACTAAGAGAACCCCATGGGACACAGGCCTGCCCCCCAGACAGGCCGGGCCTGCGGGTCTGGGGTGACTCCGTCGAGCCGTCCATTCTTACTTTTACAAGTTGCTCCAGAAAAATGGAAACCAAGGGCAAGCTGCCCAGCTTGTCACGCGAACTTCATGTGAACTCGGGGGACACAGTTCCGCCCGTAGGAGACACGTGAGTGTCAGCCTTGTGCGCATAGCAAGGTCGGGCCGGTTAGTAGGTGTCGTGGGTCACTGGTCCCCTCCTCACGGACGAAAGACCCAAACGTGAGCGTGGAAACTGCGTGTTTCACAGATGAACCGAATCACGTCCCCACTAAATCTCTGTGTGGAAGCCCCAACCCCCAGGGCGATGCTATTGGAAGCGGAGACTTCGGGATGACACTGGGGTTAACGAGGTCATGAGAGTGGGGCCTCGTTATAAGGACACGGATCTGTGTCCCAAATGGGATCCGTGTCCTTATAAGAAGGGACCCCAGAGACCTCTCTGCCCGCCGAGTGAGGACACGGCGAGACGGTGGCCGTCTGCTGGCCGGGAGAGGCTTCCCCAGACACCTGGTCGTGAACTTGCAGCCTCCAGACTGCGAGAGACCAGTGCCTGTCGTTTAAGCCCCACCGTCTGCGGCGTTCATCACAGCAGCCTGGCACGGGGCGGTGACGTGGGACAGCGTCTCCTCACTCGCCTGTGGGGAAGCACTTCCTCACGTGGAACTTACAAAGCACAGACCACAAAAGCACAAAGCAGATTCCGTTGAGTGAATCGTGCCTGCTCGGTTAAGGGCGTCACGGAAAAGGCAGCGGACAGATGACTGACTGCGGGTGGTGTTTGCAGCGTCCGAGACTGACAGGCGGCCAGTACCCGAGACCCACGAGGACCTCCTGCAAGCCAGCGAGAAAGGGGCCGAGCCCCACGTGGAGCTGGGCGAGGGCTGGAGGACACGGCGCGGAGGGACTCCGGCCGGGCTGGCTCTCGGGTCCTGGTGGTGAACAGAGGCTGGGCTGAGCGTCCTGGGCGCGGGGCCCCGGGTCGGCCCCCGGGCTGTCCCTAACCTGCTCTCCGGGACTTCGTGCAGACGCACCTTCTCTTCCTCCCGTGTCCTTGCTGAGGCTGCCCCCTGGGGGAGGGGGCGCACCCACTCACCCTCCTGTGTGCCCCACAGAGCCCCACGTCCATGGGGACACTGTGGGCTGTGACTGTGGGCCTCATGCTGACACCAGGGCTGCAGCCTAGCCTCACCTCCGCCCCGCTTCTGCCCTTGGGCTCAGTTGCTTAGCATCTGATGTCCTTGTCCGGAAATGGAGACACA
>NW_024340699.1:15773120-15781568 GCF_902729225.1 Pteropus medius | reverse complement strand
AGAGTGTCCCAGGCGTTTGGGGGTGCGGGGTTCAGGTGCAGCTCTGATGGGCCACTGGGCGCCCCTTCCCTGTTCTCTGCCCCGTTCGTGGTGGCCTCCCCCTGGGAACCAGCCAGGCCCTTTCTTCTGCAGGTTCCTTGCAGGGTGGGGCTGGGGGGCGTTTACCTGTCAGGTTTCTCTGGCCCCCGTTATGATATACATAGGAACTGTCAGCCATTAAAGAGTGAAAACCCCTAACTGTACGTGAGGCTGGCCGAGACCGGGGGCTTGGAGAGGTCCTTCTGCCATCACTCTCTGATGGGCTCACTCCTTGGGTACACAGCCCCCTGGATCCCTCCAGGCAAGTGCAGGACTGGCACCAGGTCCCTGGGTGCCATCAGGGAAGTGCCTGTCATAGGGATGACCCACCCTGTGACAAAGTCCACCGTCTACAGCTGTCACCCCCACTGGGCAGCAAGCCCTGTGGGCAGGACTTGCAACACAGAGGCTGGGATCAGTGGGTGACATGGGGACTGTGGCAGACCACCGGGCAGAGCTGCCACCAGGGTGGGCAGTGCCCGAAGCCTCGCCTTGTGGGAACATAGCCCCCATGTTGCTAGATCTTCCAATTTTTTCAAAGAAAAGCCCCCAATTTGGGTTTTTATGACTCTTAGTTTTTAAAGGTTGAATACTTTGAAAATGATGCCAGTGTCTGCACAGGGAGAAACAGAAATCCTGGCGAACCCAATACAGGCTAAGAGAACCCCATGGGACACAGGCCTCCCCCCCGGACAGGCCGGGCCTGCGGGTCTCGGGTGACTCCGTCGAGCCGTCCATTCTTACTTTTACAAGTTGCTCCAGAAAAATGGAAACCAAGGGCAAGCTGCCCAGCTCGTCACGCGAACTTCATGTGAACTCGGGGGACACAGTTCCGCCCGTAGGAGACACTTGAGTGTCAGCCTTGTGCGCATAGCAAGGTCGGGCCGGTTAGTAGGTGTCGTGGGTCACTTTCGTCCCCTCCTCACGGACGAAAGACCCAAACGTGAGCGTGGAAACTGCGTGTTTCACAGATGAACCAAATCGCGTCCCCACTAAATCTCTATGTGGAAGCCCCAACCCCCAGGGCGATGCTATTGGAAGCGGAGACTTCGGGATGACACTGGGGTTAACGAAGTCATGAGAGTGGGGCCCCCAAATGGGATCCGTGTCCTTATAAGAAGGGACCCCAGAGACCTCTCTGCCCGCCGAGTGAGGACACGGCGAGACGGTGGCCGTCTGCTGGCCGGGAGAGGCTTCCCCAGACACCTGGTCGTGAACTTGCAGCCTCCAGACTGCGAGAGACCAGTGCCTGTCGTTTAAGCCCCACCGTCTGCGGCGTGCATCACAGCAGCCTGGCACGGGGCGGTGACGTGGGACAGCGTCTCCTCACTCGCCTGTGGGGAAGCACTTCCTCACGTGGAACTTACAAAGCACAGACCACAAAAGCACAAAGCAGATTCCGTTGAGTGAATCGTGCCTGCTCGGTTAAGGGCGTCACGGAAAAGGCAGCGGACAGATGACTGACTGCGGGTGGTGTTTGCAGCGTCCGAGACTGACAGGCGGCCAGTACCCGAGACCCACGAGGACCTCCTGCAAGCCAGCGAGAAAGGGGCCGAGCCCCACGTGGAGCTGGGCGAGGGCTGGAGGACACGGCGCGGAGGGACTCCGGCCGGGCTGGCTCTCGGGTCCTGGTGGTGAACAGAGGCTGGGCTGAGCGTCCTGGGCGCGGGGCCCCGGGTCGGCCCCCGGGCTGTCCCTAACCTGCTCTCCGGGACTTCGTGCAGACGCACCTTCTCTTCCTCCCGTGTCCTTGCTGAGGCTGCCCCCTGGGGGAGGGGGCGCACCCACTCACCCTCCTGTGTGCCCCACAGAGCCCCACGTCCATGGGGACACTGTGGGCTGTGACTGTGGGCCTCATGCTGACACCAGGGCTGCAGCCTGCCTCACCTCCGCCCCGCTTCTGCCCTTGGGCTCAGTTGCTTAGCATCTGATGTCCTTGTCCTGCCTGGAGACATAGTCTGACCCCATCGGGCTGCGGTGGGTGTGGACGGGGCGGGGGTCTGGTGGGGGTGATGGGGCTGGGTGCTTAGGGGCGTGGGCGACGTGGGGGCGTTGCAGGCGGACGGCTGCAGTGTCTTCACGTGTCTGTTCTGCACCGGCCCTGCACATGGGGTGGGGTCCCCAGGACCCAGTGCAGTCCCCTGTGCCTGAGCGCTTGCGTCTGTGGACCGGGGACAGGGGCAGGGGCCCCAGTGAGACTAAGCTGGTCGGCAGCCTCTCGGTGTTGCTTCCAGGGTGGAGCAGAAAACTGTTCTTTTTCCCTGGGCAGAGGCAGCCGACGCCTTTAATGCCATAAAGGGTAAGAAGGAGGAAGGGACTCTGTGAGGGGGAGGGGACCCGCTCAGCGAGGGGCGGGCGGAGCACATGCGGCCGTCCCCACCGTCCCTGGGTGCAGCCTGGCTCAGGCCTCGTCAGTCACGAGTTGGGGACAAGAGGCAGGCGGGCCTTCTTGGTAAACGAGGCTCCAGCCTTGTTGTCACAGTGAGGGTTCTTTCTGCTCCCTGTCCCCAAGGGCGCGCAAGCACACCTGGGGAGACACCTGTGTGGTCAGCGGGGAAACCGGCCACGGTCATCTGCCGGATGCTGGGCCAGGGCCCAGGCTGGGCAGACGCACCTGGGCGTGCAGAGGGGGCTGCCCGCACCAACGCAAGCACTACGTCTCCCAGTTTGGGGGCCGAAATCTTCCAGGCAGCACAGGTGGAACGCGAGCCCGGATTATGTGGGGACAGTCCCATGCCTCTCTCTCCTCGGGGAGCCCCGGCATCCATCGTGGCCGGTTTGAGACTGCAGAAGCGTCTCTGGGGAGCCCTTGAACCCACCTTCTGCACAGGAGGGGCGCACGGGCCGCAGCGCATTCGAAGGCCAGCAGCAACGGGGGTTCCAGACGGGCTCAGAAAACGCAGGTGGGGGACGAGTTGCAGGAGGGACCTTTGGGCGAGTGGTAAAGACGCCACACAGTGACGGACCTTCCTGTGGACGTGTGTCTGTGAGGTGCAGGTCGAGCACGCAACGGGGTGGGCAGCGACTGCCCCCTCGCCCGGGGGCCGGGCCGCCCTGTGAGGCCAGCAGCTGTCCGGAGAGGGCTGCCCAGAGCAGAGAGCAGAGGTTACGTCGGTCCGGGCTGGGGTGCCGGGTGCTCAGGGGTCTGTTTGATCACTTACAGTATTTGGGAAATGTCTTACCATTGAGAGTTAAAGTTTTTAGAAATATGATGGAAGAATCTCAAAATCATTTCTTAACGACCTGCTCGTTTTAAGGTCTTTGATGTTGTGGTTTTGAAGAAATGCAGTCTGAAAAGCCGTGGCCAGGCGTGGCTGCAGACACTTCCCCGGGTGTGTGGCCAGGAGCTCAGCCCAGGCCCAAGGCCAGAGGCCAGGGCTGGGTGGCAGGCGGCTGGGGGAGGAGGGGCCCGGGTGGGGCTCTCACAAGCTGCCTAGAGCCCCTGCCACCCATCCACCCCCTGGGGTGCCGAGAGAGAGAGAGAGAGAGAGAGAGAGAGAGAGGAGAGAAGGCTGAGTAGTAGAGAGAGACAGAGAGAGAGAGACAGGAGAGAGAGAGAGAGAGAGAGAGAGACAGAGAGAGACAGACAGACAGACAGACAGCTTATTTTAAGCACAACTTATTTATGTTTTCCAGGATCTAGAAATGGGAGCAGGGAGTGCAGGACCGTTTGGTTCTGAGTTTGCTTCTTGGGGGCCCAGGCTGACCAGAAGCTTCGAAGCACCCCCTTTTAACTAGCCAGGCAGCGGGGAACCCGCCTCCCGAGCTCGCGGGGCGCATTCCTGCCCGCTGCCAGCTTCGCACTTCTCTTTCGGGGAGCTTCGCGCTTGTGGGTGGTCGTGGCATTTTGGGAGCCGGACGCTGACCTCTGACACCGCGTGCTGGCCGCAGTCCCGCAGAGACGAAGGGTCCTGGACGGCGCACACCCCACCCCGCCGCGTGCCGGCTCGCTCCCTTGCACACCCCGCGTGTAGCGTCCATTTCACGACTAAATTGCGGGCTGGAGCGTCGGCCCGGCTCGGTGGCCCGTGGGGTCAGCAGGTCGGAGTCCGGTTTCTGAGGCAGAGGCTGCGACCTCGCATCATTTCTGCGTCCGGCGTCTTCACACGCCTTTCACAGAAGGTGCTTCCCCAGGAAGAACGCAGAGCAGGTCCCCAGGCCTCAGGCCGCTGCCGGCACAGTCACACCTGCCCGCATGAGACGCGTTCACCGTCCCTTGTCGCCGTTCCCAGGTGGCGTCCAGAGCAGCGTGGACAGGGTGACCCCGTTTTTGTGAAAACCCAAGCGGCACACGCTGTGCGGGCGCGGGAGCCGCATGCGAGGGCTCGGCCTGCCATCCGGCCAGCGGGCCGGGCTTTTACCCCCGCGTTTCACGTCGCGGTCCGTTCGCCCCCGGTGAACGGGCCGCGTTTCCGGTGCGGCGAAGCAGGTGGGCATGGCCGCCACGGCCGCCCCCACCCTCGCCGTGTCTTCTTTTCCAGCGACATCTTCGACGCCATGTTCCCCGTCACTCACATCGCCGGGGAGACCGTCATACAGCAAGGTACGTGCCCGTTCTCGGAGCGGAAACCGGCGGGGACACGGGGCGGTCCGCTGAGCTCGTTAACGCGAACTCTCATGGCCCGTGCTGGGAAGACGCACGAGTGGAACCCGAGAGCGATCCGCTTTCCGAGGTAATCCAGTGGCCTCGTCACGGCAAAACTGGTGACCCGAGTACCGGGAGTGCCCCCCGGGCGTGGGGCTGCGGTGGCGTCACACAGACCGCGGCCGCCACGCGAAGAGATGGCGTGGTCAGTAGCTGGACCGAAGCCACTGTGTCCCTGTGTGTGCATGTGTCTAGTCGTCCCGTTTATACCTTACGTATAGACAGTTTTTATTTAAAGAATTTAAAAAAGCAGATGAGACCCAGCATTGCTGGGCGCGGGTTCGTGAAACGATGTTGCAAAGACCGTTTTCAAAGACACAAGCACTGTGGCTGTGTCACTCACGCTCACGTGATGCATGCTGTGTTCTGCTTTGTAATAGGGAATGAAGGAGACAACTTCTACGTCATCGACCAAGGAGAAGTAGATGTAAGTACCTCCTAACCACCTTTGGCAGAGTACCTGGGAGCTTGCCGGGGCTCGACGACCTTTTTTGCATAGCGCCGAGTCACGGGCAAGCTCGGGCCTAGAAAAACCTTTTGAGTGGCACGTTTCTAGTATTTGAATCCAGAAAAGTAGTCCATTTCATTTAAAAACTAGCAGCAGCACGGAGGCGCAGCCTGGAGTGGGCGCTGGCGGGCGTTCCACCGCCGTGTGTCCCTGCGCAGGCCGCTGGCCGTCCTGGAATCGTCCGCTTGATCAGGCCGCCTGAGCCAGTGGCCGTGATGTGTCACGCTTCCTCAGCCACGTGGGCTGTTTATGCTTTTTTAGAGCGGGCAGGGGTTCAGTGTGTGCATCCCCCGAGGTCTGGCTTTGCTGGAGCTGACTGTGGCCTCGGCGTCCAGTGTCAGCTCACCTCGGACGCCCGGGCCAGCCCGTCTCTCGCAGGATGCTGTTTCGCTCCGTTTGCTCACCCTCACCTGTCCCAAGGGTCAGGGACCCACACTCTGATGGGGCTGCTCCAGATGGCAGCCGTTTGGAGGGGTCAGTGCCTCGTCCACCACCTGCCACCTGGGTCGGGCCGCCTCCCGCCCTCAGCACACGGCCGGCCCTGCTTTTCCTGGCCTGGGGTGTCGGCGTGTCCATCTCAGCCCTGGATTGTCTGTGGCCCTGAGGGCCTCCCCCGTGGGACTCAGCTCGGTCTACAGTTCTGTGCTTTGGCGTAACCATTCGTTCGAGAACAGTCCCCTGCAGACTACTAGCCCCTGAGGGCAGGGACCGAGTCTGCCCTGGCATTCCGGGTGTCTGCAGTGCTGGCACCACACACAAGTATCCAGGCTGGCCCCTGAGTCACCCCCGGGCCTCAGACACCAGCACCGGGGAACCAGACATTTGGTGTCCTCTGCACCCGCCCCCCTCACCGCAGACCCTGCTCCTGGGGCGGCCCTCCCCACCGGCTGCCGCTGTCATCTGTGAGGCCGCCCCGAGTTACCGAGCTATTTCAGGGCTTGGCCTCTGGGTCACTTGAGCTATTCCAGGGGTCACGGACTTGCTCATCTCTCCACAGCCCATCCGCGTCCACTGTCGCCGTGTTCTGGGAACTGGGCAGGCGGCTCCCAGCTTCCGGAGTGGGTAGCACAGGAAATGACTCACTGTGGGGCTTGCAAAGTGAGGTCACGTGACGCTCAAGAGCCCACGGCCCCTCGGATGGAGAATAGGGGTTCCGTCTGACACCCCTGGGCAGACGGCCGTGTCCAGGGCAGGGGGAATGTCTGTCCCACAGCAGAGGAGGGAGCCGAGGCAGGGCCTGGAGGCCCCGGGCCGCCCACGGCCGCAGAGGAAGCGTGTGGGGGAGGGAGGTCACCAGGGGGCGAGGCTCTGACCTGGGCTCAGACGGCCAGGCCAGGGTCAACTCCTGCTGGCTTCACTTTGGGTTAAAAAAAACACCAGCCCAGGAAACAGAGAAGACAGGCGCGGATGCGGCCGGCGTCCCAGCTGGGCACTGCCCGTGGCAGCGGCCACCGGAGCCACTCCTGCTTGAGAGATGCCGAGGGGAGGTGTTCGGAGCCCGCCTCTCCCTGCCAGCCCCACCCGCCTCGCGGGCACCGCTGCTCTGCCGGCCCCACCCCCGTGTCACTGAGCGCTTGCTCCGCGGGGCCCCTGCAGCCCTGAGGGTGCCCCGGGTGCGGGCGTGGGGGCCGTGGCCACTGGGCCGAAGTCCACAACGGAGCCTCATCCCTGCCGGTCGTCCTGCCTCCTGTCCCCGCTCCTCACTCCTGCTCTGCCCGGTCCCTCCTGCTGCCCCCCACGTGGGTGGCCAGACCCTCCCCAGGACAGAGCCCCAGTCCGCCTGGTCTCGGCTCCTGCTTCTGCCCTGGAGCGTGCCCCCTTCTCCGCGTGCCCGGTAGTCACGGGACTCCCCCAGCCCAACGCCCAAGGCGTGTTCGAAGTGCCGCCTGGGGGCCCGGAGCTCGGGCGGGCAGGACACGGAGCACCGGGCGTTTGGGTGCCGTGTTCTCCTGGGCGAGCAGGTGTTGGGGGTTGGAGCTTTTTTTGCCTTTTCCTGAAGGAGCCGATGGCCCGTGAGATGCTCTCGGCCCCTGTAGGAGGACCGCGGCGGGCCAGGCACCCCTCAGTCTCCAGACCTCAGAGCTCGGGCCCCGTCACCGCCTGGCTGGTCCCTGGGCCTGTGTCCCCTGAGCCGCGTAGGAAGTGACGCTGAGCTCGGGCTGCATGCCGAGTACCCACCGTGCCTGGTGCGGGGCCGGGGCGGGCTCTGGACGCAGTTCACCTGCCTCTGTCCCCCTTAACTCAGTTCACCTGCCTCTGACCCCCTTAACTCAGTTCACCTGCCTCTGTTCCCCTTAACTCAGTTGTCACCGCCTTCTGCTGCCCTCAGCAGCCCCAGCTCCTGATGTGACGTCTCCACATGCTCACTGTGAGGCCGTCCCCCCTGATGCACGGAGGGAAGCCCCGAGCTTGTCCCAAGCACAGGTGCTGGCAGCGACTCTCCCCGTCCCCCGGCACGGGCCGCCTGTCCTGTCTCCCTTAGCCCAGGCATGGCCGCCGCCCGAGGGCCGCCACCCATGAATGCCCTGGCGCTGAGGTGCGGCCGGCGGGCGGTTTGGGCCGTCCCCAATACAGATCCCTGTCCCCGATGCTCAGTGTCTACGCTCGAGCTGTCTCTCCTGCTCCGCACCCAGCTCACGCCTGTCTGGACTCACTCAGGTCCAGCGGGATGGCCCTGTCCTTACAGACTGTGAAGTCCACATCGTCTTGTCCCACTGACCCCTGGTGCTAAGATCGAGGGACTGGCCTGGCCTGCTCATCCGGGGAGGTCACGGGGCCAGGCTGATGCCGGAGTCGAGGGGCGGGTCCCAGCCTCTCCACCAGCCCACTCTGTCCCCACGATCTTGTGACGTGCCAAGTGCTGCAGTGGCTTCTCCCTAGACCAGGGGACACGCATAGGCCATTTCGTGAGAGGAAGAAGGTCACCGTCTCGTAACTTGGAGACCCTCAGCTATGCTGTCCTGGTGGGTCCAGGGCCCCAGTTCAGGCACAAAAGCAGCTTTAAGGCGCTCGCTGGACTCCAGCCCATTGGAGCTGGGGTGTCTGGGCACTGTGGGCAGACCCCACTTTTTGGCTGCGGTCTGGAACTTGGGACAGTCATGTCTCTGATGTGGGGAGGCAGTGACTCGTGGGGCCACCCCGCGATGCGCGTGCCGGCTGCACACCTCCACCCGTGTTGTCAGGTTTTCCAGCCGGGGGTGGGGGGGTGGGGGCGGGA
>NW_024340699.1:15770022-15773109 GCF_902729225.1 Pteropus medius | reverse complement strand
CGAGAGGCCGGGGCTGTGGGGTGTGAGGCAGGAGGGGTCGTGATGGGGAGCCTGTAGCACGCAGGGCAGACTGTAGGCCGGGCTGCAGGGGCTGAGGCCACGTTTACAGGCATCAAAAGATGCTCAGTCAGGACTCTGGAACGAGCGGGTGGCCCGTGGGCCCTGGGGGGTGAGCCGTGGGGTGCGCGTTACAACAATTGCTGTCACTGCTGCCCGGTGGCGTTGCGGCAGCTTCCGAGGCCGCGTTTGTTTGCTTCTGTCAACTGCCTTCCAGGGCGGGGGAGTGCCCTGGCTGGGCACAGGGCGGCCGGGCACAGGGCTGGAGGTCTGAGGGTGGCTTTGAGGCTGGAGTGATCCCAGTCTCCTTAGGCTGGGGGGACCCCCAGTCCCTGAGCCCCGCAAGAGGCAGGCTCCCCTCCCTGGCCTTTGAAAGGTCAGGGCTTGGGGCGGGCACCCTGAGGACTCCTCCCTTCTGTGGGACGGACGCTGCCCTCTGACCCCACGGTGCCTGAGGGCGACGGCCAGGTGACCGAATGCCAAAAGCACCCGGCTCGGTGCACGTTGTGGTTTCACAGAGACGGCGGAGGCGCCTGCCACGGTGCGAGCTGCCGAGAGCCACGATCCTTTTTCCTCAGTGTAAAAATATCTCCCAATCTGTTTCATTCGTGGGACGGAGCATTTCCCCTTAGAGGACACCGCCGCCCGCCGTCCGGGCCCAGGGGGCAGTTCCGCTGGCCGCCGCTGGTTCCGCCCCAGGCCCTGGGGCCTTCGCTATTTGGGAACCTCCTCCATGCGGGGGCCCCCCACCCCAGGCTCCCCGCCCGCAGAGTCCCTCGGTTCCGCCCCAGCCTTGCAGACTCCAGAGGTGGGAGCGAGACTCCCGAGCGGGCTGGGGACGGGGCCATCTGGCCACGTGGTCTGTCGCGTTGCTCAGGGTTTGGTGTTTTGGTTTTTTTTCTCTCCATCAGTAAAATACACCAGATAAAATTTCCCACATTAACGGCGGTTAAATGCACAGTTCGAGGCAGAAGCACACCACGGGGCTGTGCGGCCACCACGACTGCCATCGCCAGAGCTTCCCCACGTCCCAAACTGAGACTCTGTCCCCAAGAAACACTGTCCCCGCCAGCCCCAGGCACCCTCCCTCCCACTTCCTGTCTCTGTGAGGCTGACCCCTCTGGGCCCTCACAGGAGAGACGCGGTGTGTGTCCTTCGGTGACTGGTCGTGTCCCTCAGCGCGCTGTCCCCCCGCGCTGTCGCAGGCGTGAGAATGTCCCTCTTTGGAAGGCTGAGTGACACTCCATGGTGGGGATGGACCTCACTGTGCTTGTCCCTCCATCTCCTGCTGGCGCCGGGGCGGCCTCTGCCTGTTGGTGGCGGTGACCAGTGACCAGTGTGGGGTCACGGGCCCCGCCCTGTTACCAGTCTCTCCGTCAGCCGTGGCCCAGAGCTGGCCGTGATGTTTCCCCATAGCATCTCGGCCCTGTCTCACCCCCAGACTGTGACAGATTTGGGTTCCACCGGTGACCCCGAGGAGCGGAAGCAGAGCCCACGGGCCGCGCACTCTGTAGACGGGGTTCAGGAGCGACGTCTGTGCCGGGGGAGGCGCCTCGAGCGGAAACTGAGCAAACTGCTCCCAGGTGTTTCTGGCTAACGGCCGTCCAGGTGCTGACCTGGGCTTACCTGGCGGGAAGAGCTGGTGACAGGTGGGGTTCCTGGGGAGCAGGGGCAGCAGGCGGGCTTGGCGGGTGCCCTCCAGGGCCGTGGGGAGGCCGACTCACCTGCACAGACCCTCCCTCCAGTGGCCAGAGCCTGGGTGGTGGGAGGAAATGCCCGTCAGCTGCCTCTTGCCACCCGTGGACGCAGAGGCGGCAGCCTGGTGGCAGCCTGGTGGCTTTCACGCCGAGGCCAGGACGAGTCGGTGCTGGGTTACAGGAGGGGCAGAGGCTGCAGGGCGGCGTCTGTGTCCGGTCAGTGGGTGGCTCGGGTGGCTGTCCACTCGCTCAGACAGTTATTTCAACTTCATTTTTCCTCTGGAGTCTCATTTCCACTGAAGTGCCCTGTGTTTGGGGGGAGGTGGCAGAGCCAGCCAGGGGTTCCGGCCCCCACCTCGGGCACCTCAACCTCTCCCGGCCCCAGGCAGCCCAGCCCCCCGGCCCCCGTTGGCCCAGCCCCCAGCCCCCAGCGGCCCTAGCTCCCCAGCCCCCAGCTCCCCGCTCCCCGGCTGCCCGTCTGGCTGGGCTTTGGCAGGGGGCACAGCCGGCCGGGCCGCGCGCTTGGCTCTGCTCCGCGTGGGAAGCCCGTGCCCACGGAAGCCCCGTGCCGTCTGTGGTCTGCCCTGTGGGGCCCCTGTGCCTTCCGCCAGCCATTGTCTCCACCTCCGCCCTCCGTCCAGCCAGCGCTTGTCCCGTCTGCGCCTGTGACCGAATCACCTGTTAACACACCGGCCGCTGGGCCCCATCCCTGGGGTCTGATGTCCACACGCTCTGGGTGCCACTGGCCCTAAATGGCCTGCTGCGTGACCTGGGCAGAGGCCACGTCTCCGGACACCTCTCGCTCCTTCCTGCTCCCCGCAGGCCACCCCAGGCCGCCCTGCACCAGAGGGAGCGTCACAGGTGTAAAGCCCGGAGGTCGGCCCCACTGGCCGTCTGCGGCTTCCTCTGGCTCCTGGGAGAACCCCAAGCCCTTCCCTCCTCCCGCCCGCCCCTCCGCGCCGCGGCCTCGCAGCATCCGGGACCCTCCAGACTCAGCCCTGCCTCGGGGCCTTTGCTTGTCCTGCTGTGGCTCGGCCTCAGACGCTCCTCCCACAGATCGTCACGTGGCCGTGTCTCCCGTGGCCCTGCTGAACCCCTGGGGGCCTTTGTCCTCCTCACAAGCGGCAGCACGTTTGTGTCGAGCGTGCGTTTGTGTGGTCATCTGCCTGTAGCTGGCCGGACGTCCCCGTGAACGGCTGTACCCGAGCAGTTGGAACACGCTGGGCCTCGAGGGGTGCTTGGCACACACTGGGGGTGCTGGCTGAACTCAGAACGGCCGGGAGAGAGCTCTGGGTTCAGCCAGAGAAACAGCCAATGGTGGGATCACAGATGT
>NW_024340699.1:15763453-15767792 GCF_902729225.1 Pteropus medius | reverse complement strand
GGGGGGGGGGGGGGGGGGGGCCGGGCGGGGCTGGGTGGCCGCCTGGGGAGCTCACGTTATGCCCACCAGCCAGGGACCCCGGGCGGCAGTGGCGCCGTCCCCACCTTGCAAGGCCCCTTCTGGCGTGACCCCTGGGGCCCCCCGTGATGTTTCTCGCTCTGCTCCCTGAAGGTGTACGTGAATGGAGACTGGGTGACCAGCATCAGCGAGGGAGGCAGCTTTGGGGAGCTCGCGCTCATCTACGGCACCCCCAGGGCAGCCACCGTGAAAGCCAAGACAGACCTCAAGCTCTGGGGCATCGACCGGGACAGCTACCGGCGCATCCTCATGGTGAGCGGCGCCCTGCGTGGGCTTCGGCAGGCCGGGGCCTGACGCCACCTCCCCGAGGGGCAGGGCTGCGGGGTGACCGCGAGTGTTGGGAGGGATTCTGGGACGCTCCTGAAAAGGTGGCAGCCGGCCGGGGAGCCTCTTTCCTTCCTTCCCTCTCTCCTAGCTGTCTGGACTGTGTCATGATGGCTGGAGCTCCAACTGCCATCTTGGGCCATGAGGTGATTTTGAGAATGAACGTCACCCACTACAGTTAGGGAGCAGGGATGGGGGCGGCTGGCCTCCTGGGGGCACGCACAGCAGGGCCACTGTGCCAGCTGGACTGCTTGCCTCTGGACTCCTACTGTGGGGCTGACCCTTGGGTTTTTAGCTCCCCTCGCTAGGGGCTTCTCTCACGTGGCTGGTGCAGTGTGAGCGTGCACACACGTGCGGGTGGACTGACTCGGGTCGGCTGCTCACGAGAGATGAACCCTCCCCAGGGCGCGGGGCAGGGTCTTCCTGTGCCCGCTCGGCACTCACCCTGCACACGTATGGCCTGCCGGGTGCTGGGGCCCGTCAGGGGACATCACAGGTGCCACAGCTGCCTTTGGGGAGCTGGCATGCTAATGGAAGGGACAGGCAGCGAGTGAATCCGATGGTGACAGTTCCTGGAGGAGAAATGAGGCAGAGGAGAGGAGTAAAGGGGGCTGGGAGGTGGGGAGGGGCTGCTGTGTGGGGAACGACGGCAGAGACTCCTTCTGTGACAAAGTGGCATTTGAGCAGAGGCCTCAGCAGGGAGCCAGCAGCTGTTGGCTGTCCAGCAGCGTGTTCAGGCAGCAGGAGCAGCAGAGGCCCTGGGTGCGAGCCTGGAGTGTTCGTGGACCAGCGGGGAGACTGACATGGGTGGGGGTGTGGCGTCCTGTGTGGGAGGGGTGGTGGGGGTCTGTGTCCCGTGCACTGGGAGCCCCTCAGGAGTTGGAGCAGGGCGGTGACGGAGCCGGCTCACACCCAGCTGTCCCTGGGCCGTCCTGGTGAGGGAGGCGGCCACAGGGCCTGGGCAGCCGTGCTGAGCTGCGGGGCTGAGCTGCGGGGTCCCCCGTGGTCGCAGGTCTCTGGTCCCTCCCCTCCCATCTCTGGGCACAGGCTGCCGAGAGCTGATCGCCCCGTCTTTGCGGAAGTCACACTTCTTGGCTACCTGTGCTCACCCAGGTGACCGCAGGGCCATGCGCTTTTCTGAGCTGCTCGGGCAGTCCGGGTGCTCCCGGCAGGGCTGGTGAGGTGCTGAGGGCGTCTGCTCAGGGTCCGCTTCAGGGCTCGAGGGGTCCCTGCCCCCCAGGAGAGAGGGGACCGAGGTGAGCACATTGCCGGGAGGCCTGAGGCCTCTTCCCCGCTGGTCCTCCCAGGGGCTGGAGGTGCCCGCGCTGGCTGCCACATATCCTCTGGGGCTTGGTTGTGTCCCCGGAGGCCAGCAGGGCAGTGCCGTGTCCAGAGAGGGGATTCAGGGATGGAGAGGCCACCGGGGCAGTGGGGGACCAGCCCTGGGAGCCAGGTCGGTGCCAGCCAGAGGAGTCCTGCGCCCCGCTGCCCCTCCTGGGAGCGTCCCGGCGGGAACGAGGGGCCAGCTGCGCACCTGCCGGCCTGTTCTGGTCCCACTGGAGTGGCCTGTCTCACGATGCAGGGAGGGGTCAGCCCTGGGCCAGGGCCACTCTTCGTCGAGTCCCCGTGCGAGGAGCTCCTGGTCCCTGCACCTGACAAGCACCACTGAGCCCACCGTGGACACAGTGGGAACGTCCCTCGCAGGGTGACGCGGGGGAGACTGTTCTCCCCGTGAGTCCTGAGCCTGCAGGCCCTGTGCCCGCCCTCCCCACACACAGCGGGGCGCCCTGAGGCGCCTCCCCACCCCCTCCAGCAGAGGACTGGTTCCTGTCCCCTGTGGGTGCAGCTGGCCCCCGTGTTGCATAAGCTATTGTTTCCCGCCCCCGTGGGCCCTTCTGGCTGTAGGATTTTTGTGGCTGGAATCTTATATTCGGGGAACTTCCCAAGCCACTGGGGCAGCTGGCGCTTCCTTTGTGCTAATTTTGGGCCCCAAGCACTAAGAATAGGCAGCTGCGCCCGGAGCCCCGGGCGTCTGGGCCGCCCATGCACAGGGCGTGTCCTGCGGGACGTGCCCGCTCTGCATCAGGCTCCGGCACGGCGGTGTCACGCGTGCGGGGTCACCGTGCTTCCTCCGTGGCCGTGGCAGCGTGGGGCGCGGAGCGGGTCCCTTCGCGTGTCTCAGCTCTCACGGGGGAGAGAAAGGCGCTCAGAGCCCCGGGGCCGTTTGTGGGAGGTGCCGGTCCGCGTTTCCGCCCGGTCTCAGGACAGAAGCTCCTCTGAGCCGCGGGGCTCCCAGCCTGGTCTGGAGCCATGTGCCAGCACTTGTGGCGTGGGCAGGGGCCAGGCCCTTCCAGCTGTGAACCAGAGGACGGCAGTGTCTGCTCTGCGGGCAGTAGGGTGGGGTCAGGAAGTCCTGTCTCGGCCTCGCCCTACCCACTCAGAGGCCGGGTGGCTGCCCGCCCTTTCCCGTCCAGCCGCAGCCTTATCTCAGGGCCCTGTCGGGACCCCTGAGGCCGAGGGCCAGGTGTCCTGGGCTCCCGGTCTAGGGTGGAGTGTGGGGAACATGCTCTGCTCTCCCTGTGGGGGAGGGGCACATGATGAACCAGCAGCTGGAGAAGGGGGAGGCGCCGCTGAGAGCAGGTGTGTCCCTGGGTGGGGTGCGCGGTGACACTCTGCTTCCTGGGGTCTGCTGTCCGACGCCTCGTACAGAATTGTGGAACCTGTAGCTGCAGGTACCAAGAAACAGCTGAGCCGGGACACAGGCCCTGTCCCGTGGCCCCCCCAACCAGCATAGGTCAGGAGGTGGGTTCCAGGCCTGCACCGGCCTCCTCCCATGCCGTGGCCTGGGGCAGGCCCTGTACCTGTGAAACAGTCTTAGCATCAGCCTCACCTGGCCCAGAGGCCACCTTATGCTGCCAGCAGGCATACTGCAAAGCCCCTAAGATAATGGGCTGGCCTGGACTCCCGCTCGGTACCCGTACACATGCCCAGGCTCCCAGCCCCGCCTGCCCTGCTGTCCCCATCACACAGGAGACCACCTCAAGAGGAGGGCACCCAGGTCAGCATTCCAGGCCTGTCCCTTCCCCGGCCCGGGCCACCCTCAGCTATGATTCTGCAGCAGGAGACGGGCAGGCCCGCCGTAGCGAGTGTTCACGTCTAAGGGCCCTGGGAAAGCGTGCCTGCGTCCCACCGAGTGGGCGTAGGGACTGGAGGTCAGTGTGGACTATAAGTCATTGTCCAAAAGAAATGCCTTTCATGGCTGGTGGGGATTCGGGGCAGCTTGGGCTGGGCAGCTGGGCTGAGTGTGCTGTTGCCACAGGCGTCCAGACCTGCCCCATGGCGGGGAGACGGTGCTGGAGAGACCTCAGGTTCTGTCGCTGACCGCTGGATGCTACGTCCCACCGGGGCCACCAGCAGCGCAGAAGCACCTTCCAGGCTGCCTCAGTCCAGCGACGAGGTGGCCCTCGACTCACTGGGCAGAGCCCGCTGCCCATCATCTTTGCTGGATGGAGGGACTTGCAGGCTTTTCAGTCCTAGTCTGGCTCAGAGCTGATGGGGAAACAAGACGGGGCGGAGGAGGGTGGAGGTCCCCTCACCCTGTCACTTGATTGACATTAGCTCATGTAACCGTCATGGGTTTCTTTGGGGCAAGAATTAAGATACCCCATTATCCGGACAAGAAAGGCTTGTGGAGATAGAGTGCTCGCTCGGGACACATGGATACTGGGGGGCGGAGACTTGAACCCAGGGCTGTCTGAGCCGCCCGAGATTCAGGCCTCTGGGCTCCCATCCCAGCCGTGTGTGTCTGGGAAGGTCACGAGTCCCGGGCAGGCTCTGAGCTTTGGAAAATGTGAAGTGCAGCCTTGATCTGCTCCCAGCCTCGTGGCCGATCACATCCCCGTCCACCCTGTGCACCCCTGTCCGCCCCTGTGCACCT
>NW_024340699.1:15722860-15761053 GCF_902729225.1 Pteropus medius | reverse complement strand
CCACCACCATCGCCATCACTACCATCACCATCACCACCACTGTCACTACCGTTGTCACCGTCACCACCATCACTACCTTCATTGACATCAGCTATGTAAAGAACAGTTGTGAGACTCTGTCCTTACAACCACCCAATGAAGCCAGAATGTTTACAGTCTCCATTTCACTGAGGCTCAGAGACATAGGTGGCATACCCGAACCCACACTTGTCCAGCTCGATGAGTGCCCTTCCCTCTGAGGCTGGCCGCCTGAGTATCCTCTGTCGAGGCCCTGGAATGTGGTGGGGCTTCCCTAGGGCTTGAGTGGCCCTCTCCGGGCTCGGCCTTCCCTCCTGTGAGGGCGTGGCTTGGCCCGTGTTTCTGGGTATTGAGGGAGACTCGGGGTCGAGTGGGGAGCCTGCACTCATGCCCAGCAGCTTGAGACACGTGGGCAGGGTCAGCCACACTGCCCGGAGCCCGGCACCGACAGCCGCGGGGAGCCCCGGGTCCGGGGGCCAGCACTCCGCCCCCATTTCCCTGCTGTTGCATTTTTGTCATAGTTTCCCGGGACAGGCAGTTGGTGCCGCGTGCTTCCCCTCTGGCCCTTTCTCCTGGAGCCCTTTCCATTTTCCTGCCTCTGGTCTCTCCTGCCCTCCCTCCGGCCCGGGAGGCCCGACCCGGGGTCTCTGGGGGTGTCCTGGCCCCGTAAGCTGCGCATCCCTCCCGTGCCAGCAGAGAGGGCTGGGTCGGGCTGGGGGCTGCATCCCCATTGCTCCCGGCTCCGTCCGTGTCCACCAGGCTGCTTCTCTGTTCCTCCTCGCCCCACGGAGGGGGCTCCTGCTGTCCCCCACTTTCCCATGTGACAAAGTTGCCCTAAACAGACCCTTTTTGAGGAGACACCAGCAGACTTTCTAGTCGACTGAATCTGCTTTTGGGGTTTAGAGCACGGCCCCAAGCATGTATCTGACAGTGGTGCTGAGAGATAGGGGCCGGGGGGCGTGGCCTGGAGACAGGCAGGGCCAGGCGGGTCCCTGTGTCACCCCTGGGAGGGCTGCAACTTGGCCGTGGTCCTCCCACGAGCTCCTGTCTCCACTTCCTCCCCCTCGGCCGGCCACAGAGAGAACCCGCCAAGGTGACCGAGACAACGCACACGCGCGAGAGCGCAGGGCCGTGCGGGGCGCTCGGTAAGCGCGGGGCGGGGTGTGGCTGCGCCTCTGCCATCCGCGGGGCTGAGGAGGGCGGAGGACAGGTAGGGGCTGGGAGCAGCACCCTCCGGCTCGCGCGTGTCCGCCCGTCGGCTTCCACCCTCCTGTGGGTCGGGGTCTCTCCTCGCGGCTTCTCCGGTGCTCGTCCCCCCTCCTTACACACATCCGGAGACCTGGAGGGGAAGGGACGGGGGGCGGCGGGACCTGTGAGAGTCGATGCCATCGTGCTTGGGGCCCAGCGGGACAGGTGGCCGTCCTTCACCACAGCCAGCAGACGTGTGCCAACCCGCCCGCACGCCGTGGAACAGCGCGCACTTTCTGCCGCCAGGGTTAGGCTTGTCTGTGGCTGAGTCACAAGTGTCTCCCAACCTGAGTGGCCTGTGACAACCACTGGACGTTTGTTAGACACGATTTCTGTAGGTCGTGAAGGGAGCCACGTGGCTGGGTGGCTGGGTGTGGGAACTCTCCTGGGCTGTGTCGGCCGCAGGTTTGTGGGGCTGGGGGTCATTCCCGGGGGCCCCCTCACGGGGTGCTGGCGGTTGGCCCGAGGCGCCGCTGCTCCAGTGCAGTCCTCCCCGTGGCTGAGACGTTGGAGGGAGCGAGGCCAAAGCCACAATGTCCCTTACAGTTTGGAAGTCACCAACTGCCACGGGTTAACGTGCTCTTAGTTAACTACTCAGCCCTGACTGCACGAACGTGCCTACGACCATGTGGGGACCTGGGGGCCGTCACAGAGGTCGGCTGCCACACCGGGTACAGCAGATACTCCACACACCAGTGGCTTGACCTGCGTGGTTACTGCTCACGCTCACGAACCCCAGAAGCTCTGTCCAGGGCTAAGCTGTTCCCTGGGGCCGGGGCGCCCACTTCCCCATCCTGGCCCAGGATGGCTGCTGGAGCTCCAGCTGTGATCTCTGAGTCCCAGCCAGCAGGAAGGAGTGAGGGGAGGGCTTTCTCTCTTT
This sequence comes from Pteropus medius, assembly GCF_902729225.1. Taxonomy (NCBI): domain Eukaryota; kingdom Metazoa; phylum Chordata; class Mammalia; order Chiroptera; family Pteropodidae; genus Pteropus; species Pteropus medius. The sequence goes on along the minus strand of NW_024340699.1, from coordinate 15,758,907 downwards.
GAGGGAATGTCTAGATGGCCCACACGACTGCCGTTTATGTCCCGCTGGTCAGAACGTGGTCAGTAGTCCCGCGGGAGCAGGTGGAAGGCACCGGGACACCTGTGTCCCTTGTGGTTTTGTGTCTTGGGGAGGAGGTGCCAGGCATGGTGGCAGCTCACTCGACCCGGGGCCATCGAGGGGCTCTGGGCACATGGAGTGCTCAAAGGGTCTCCTTTTAAGAGTTCAGAGTCGCTGGGCAACTTCGAAAGTGTCTGTCGAAAGGGCGCAGGCGCGAACACCCACCGTCTCCTGCTCTGCTTCCCCCCACAGGGCAGCACTCTGCGGAAGCGCAAGATGTACGAGGAGTTCCTCAGCAAGGTCTCCATCCTGGGTCAGTGGCTCCCGCCGCCTGCGGCCGCACGTCCGTCCGGCCTGAGCGCCTGCTGCCCGCCCGGCCGCCTCCCTGTCCACACTCCCCGTGTGTCTGGCAGGCTCCATGTGCTCGGGGTCACGCAAGTTTGGGACACACACATGCACGCTCATAGGAGTGCACGTGCACACAACAGAAACGTGTGTGCATGCACGTGTGTACACACGTGTGCACGTGCATGAACACGCACTGCCCTTTGTCAGAACCGAGCCCTCTGCGCCCCTCTCCTGGGCACCAGTGACCCCTCATCACCCATGTCCTTGTCCCCTCGTGTGCTTTGCTGGTCCGTCTCCGTCCTCCACCTGTGTCACTACCTCCAGCTCCTCTTCCAGCCGGTCAGTTTGGAGCTGAACGTCCATTTTTCGTTCTGGTGAGTGTGGCCAAGTGTGTCAAGCTGCTCTCCCCGGCCGGATTCTGTTTCTTCCCTAGAGTGGCTTCTCCTGGTGCCGTCCTCTCGTCCTGGGGCCTGATAACCACGGGCCACGTGTCCGCAGACCTTCCCGAGTCAGCACAGCCCCTCTGGCAAGGCCATTCGGCGCTGCGGCTGCGTCGCGAGGCGGTCGGGCGTCCGGGCCGGCCCTGCACAGCGGCCCGCCAGCACTGACGGCCGAGCTCCGTGTCCGTGCTGGGCCCGCGAACTGAGGCTCGCTGGACCGAGGGTCGGAACTTCATCCACTCTGATTTAGATGAACGGCACAGCTCCCGTTCTGGACAGGGCTGCTCTAGGCCATGGAAGTGTCCTACTTCGGTGACGAGTGCGTGTCCCCGCTGTGGGAACCACTGAGGGCAGCCATGCGCCTGCAGCAGTGGCCACAGCCTTGGATGCCCCAGGCCAGACTCGAGGGGGTAGGGGGTGAGTGGGGCGTAGCCTCCTCTTCCAATAACCTGATGAAGTGAGAAAGGCGGGGACTGTCCACACCTGGGCAGGCGCGGGTGAGGGCTCAGGACTGGGCAGGCCCCCGGGTCCCGAGCGGCTCCCCACAGAATGGCGTGGGCCCTGCCCACATGTGGTGGGCCACACGCACACTCGCCGTTTCCCGGCACTGTGGCTGCTGAGCTCTGCCTGTCCCTACTGCCCACCGCTGGGCCACAGACGTGCGAAGGATTCACCGCCCGCCCTTCAGACTGAAGACCAGAGGGGAGGACCATCCCCCAAACCCCATGTACAGCTCAGACAGGCTAGAAAGAAACAGCAGCCAGCGTCAGACCCGCCAGGGGCACGAGAGCTACAGGCGGAAAAGAGCCCACGGGAGGAAGGGGACCGGAAAAGGGACGGTCCCCAACGCCGGGTTTGTCAGGAGCGTGGGCCCCACGAAGCGGGGGGTCCACCGGGGGAGGGCGGTGGAGCTGGGCGGGGGCGGGAGAGCAGGGAGACAGGTCAGGGACCAAGGAGGCTCGGAAGCCTGGCCAGCTGCTGCTCCGGGTTCTCCACCATCAGCGAGCGTCTCCCGCGAGGGCGTTGACACACGGACGAAGATGTCCATCTCAGCGGTTTTTACAGTAACGACCAAGGGGAAGGAACGTAAAGTCTGTCACTTCAGGAAGGGGCGTCCCCCGTGTGTTTGCGATGAGTTGTGCATGGCCAGGAACGTGTGTGAACGAGACCTGCGCATATCAAATAGGACACGGCCCAGGCCGGCGGTCTGCCTGTGCGAAATTTGGCCATTGCGATGTAGCGCTCACGAAGCTGTTACAGTATCGTAGAGGCGTAAGTTTTCTTCCAAATTAAGAAAAAAAAATAGACAAGACTGAAAATGGAACCAGTGACATGGCAGAACGGTGCGAGGCGCCCGTGGGAAGCAGGGAAGAAGGGGCGATCAGGCCCTCGGAGGACACAGCCATCCGCCCGGCCACAGTGGGACGGCTGCCAGCCAGACCCCACCGAGGAGGGGCGCCCCGTCCCGGGGGTCATGGAGGCAGAGCAGAACGCGGCCTCATTCCACAGAGAAGCGGAGGATCTCAGGCCTCGGGGAGAAAAGCACACGTCCCCCTGGGCCTGCTGACGTCGGGGAGGCAGGGGCAGCCTGCAGCTAGGGAGGCTCCGGCCCCCGAGAGCACCGGCCACAGCTGGCCCTGGATCGCAGTTCAGGGGACCGGCACGCGACAGGGAGGTCAGCTCACGAATTTCCCAAGAAATCTGGGATAGAGGCTGGACGCACATGTGGGACCTGGGGACAGGTGGCTGCTTTGTCACGTGCGCTGGGGCCAGCAGTGGGAAGTGGAGACGCCCGGCCCTCGGTCCACACGGGAATCGACTGACCTAAAATTCAGTGCGTTAAATCAGGCCGCACCAAATCGCCCATTTTCTACTCCTTGGGACCTAGGAAGTGGGCATGCCAGACAGTTCAGTGCACAAAAGCCCACGACCGCGCCAGTGTCTTTTTCACCACCTTTCAGAGAAATCTTTCAGAAAAGGTTATTTGCATTGGAAAAAAAAAATCACCGAAAACTCAGTTTCACTTCGTTTCTCTTTTTCTGTTAAAGTCAGGCAAAATAAAACATGAGCCTTTATGTCGAAAGCGGCTTGTCCGGGACCCACCTCAGTGAGGTGTTTCCTCCTCCTCCCCGTCCGCTGCCCGCCAGGACCTGTGACGGGCGGGCGCACCTGGGGCGCCCGCCACGCTCTCCCTGGGGACGTTTTCACGACTGTTTCACGGCCCTCGTGCTTCGCCGTGTTTCTCGAGTTCTTTGTGATGACGAAGACAGCCAGTGGGCATTCGGATAAAGCACAGGAAAACAGGATCGCCCCCTCCGCCCGAGAACTTTGCAGAGGGACGGAGCCGAGGGCTGGTGGCGCTTGCAGGGGGTTTAAAAGCAGAGAAGCCCCGTCCTGCACCTGGGTCTGAAAGGCTTCGCTTTATATTTTTAGCTGCTGACCTTCAAAGCAGCATCAGATGACTCTAGGCCGGGAACGTTTCTTTTGCCAAAAAGGAATTAATTGGGCAATCATGGTTTTCCTATAAAATTAGTGTTTCTTCCGTCACGAGGGTTAAGGATGGGTGGCGGGAAGGGAGGCAGGAGGAGGGCTGCAAGGGCGCGCAGTTCGCGAGCCTCTCGGGTAGACTGGGCGCTGGACTCGGCCGTTTTGATGTAGAGCCGTCCGTGGAAGGCGCACCTGCCTCGGCTGCCATGGTCGCAGCTACTGTCCGCTGAGCAGCGCCCATGACGCTGCCTCTGGCCGGGAGGTCGCCTCGGCCCCTGAATCATTTCGAGCCTCCGCGTCGCCCTAGCGGTTCTGAGCAGGTGGCAAGGTGTTTCCACAGCGTCAGACCCCGTTCAGCTCCCGCGGAGCCGTGCCCCGAGGCCAGAGCGTGGTGGCTGTCCTTGACATGCCCTCTGTCCCCAAACGTGCCCTCCATCCTCATCGCAGCCACCAGGCAGGGCAGGTGCTTCCTGAGGCAACTCTCCGGGGCGCCTGGCACGGGCCTGTGCTCGCTCGGTGACATCCTCCTTGTCCCCGCTCTAGAGTCCCTGGAGAAGTGGGAGCGCCTGACGGTGGCTGACGCCCTGGAGACCGTCCGGTTTGAGGATGGAGAGAAGATTGTCGTTCAGGGGGAGCCAGGGGACGACTTCTTCATCATCACAGAGGTGAGCCCCGCCCACGCGCCAGGGAGCAAGCCCCGCCCACACCAGGCGAGCCCCGCCCACGCGCCAGGGAGCAAGCCCCGCCCACACCCAGGCGAGCCCCGCCCATGCACGGGGTGTTGGGTGGGGGTGAGGAGGCGGAGGACAGAGCTCCGCCCACGCGGCCCCCCCAGGAGAGTCCCTCAACTGCGCATGCGATGGGGGGCGGGGGCCGTGCCGCCGCGAGCGCTGCCCGGCGCGTGGCATCCGGGCGCCCGTATGACCCCCAGCGCCTTGCCCGCACCCTCATCCTCCGCACCGGCCTCCGCCTGCGGGCGGGCCCCACACACCTGCCTGCGCGTCTTCCTGACCGCCCAAGGGTCTCCTCTAGGAAGACGGTGTCCCTAAGCCCACACGTGCACGCCCAGGTGCCGGAGAAGGGGGCCTCTGAACGAGGTCTGCGGCGGCACCCGCGTCCGAGCGCGGGCCGGGGCGTTTGGAGGTCCGCGGCGTCCGCGGAGCCCGTGGGGAGATGCGTGGATTCGGGGCAGGGGCCGCGCCGCGTGGCGACGTACAACCTCCCGTGAGCTACCGCCATCTCCGACGAGAGGTTTCACTTAAAAAATAGCACCAGGCTTCTCAAGGGGTCACACGAGAGTCCCCTTTCCCGTCCCTGCGCCGCCTCCCGGGGCCGGCGACAGCTGGCTCTGGGCCGTCGTCTGCGGAGCCGCTCCGAGCCTGCCGCTGACCGGGGCGAGCAGCGGTGTGGCCAGGGCGTCCGCCACCCCGGCAGAGCCCGGGAGCGAGCAGGTGGCCGCGGTGCCCAGCGTGCGTGGCTCTTGGGCGCATTTCCTGCGTCCCTGGTCCTCACCCACGCGGGGGGAGCCGTGTGCCGCACGCTCGCCAGTGCACACTCATCAGCTGTGTGTTTTACCGTCAGATGTCTGTCCTGGCCCAGGCCGGCGGCGAGAGGGGAGACGTGGCCGTGTCCTCTCTTTAAGACATGAGCGACACAGATAAAGCCTTGTGGACAGGAAACGTTTTGTACCAACTTCTTTTTGGGCTCCTGTAGCGGCGTCTCCTCCCCTGCTGCCCACAGTCCGCTCCCCTGCAGGGGTCTGGCCAGAGGGGTGTTCATTCGGTCACCTCTGTGTCCCCGCACTGAGCCTGGAACAGAAGACTGTGCGTGAGGGTGAACGAACGACTGGACGAGTGTGCATGTGAGTGAGTGATGAGGTGGTCCCCAAGCTGGCCTTCTGCAAGGGGGCGGTGAGGGGCCCATCTCAGGCAGCAGCACGTCCTTGGGGAGGGACAGACTCAGCCCTCATTAAGGTTGCTTACGAAGAAAAAGGACAGAGAACGAAACAGCAGCAGACGAGTGACGGCCCTGTCAGCGATGACGAGGTCCCCACCCAGCATCCGCCATGACCTCAGAACTGGTCATCCCCAAGGCCGGAGCCGGCCCGCCCCGCTGCCCAGACGGCTGTGGGGGGGAAGACGTGAGAGACGCCTGACCCAGACGGTCCAGGCTGTGGCTGCAGAATCTGAGGCCTGCGCCTGCGCCTTCCCCTGGGGCCCTGTGGCTTTCGAAGGGCGCTTGGAGCAAGTCACTGGTACCCTCCAAATGCCACTAAGGCTGCATGGGACACGAGGGCTGGGAGGGTCACGTCTGCCGCTGTGCAGACGGGTGTGGCCACACAGAACCCTGCGCAGGCTGACCTGGGGGACCCTCGGCGCTCTGCCGGCCTGGGCGTCCTGCCCTCCGGGTGCCCGGTAACTGTCTCTGATCCCTCCACTGTCTGTGTCACACCCTGGATGTGACCCCCCCTCCGGGTGTCTGTGGACGGGAAAACGAAAGTTTGTGCTGAGGTGGGGAAGTTTCCCTTAGCCTTCGATTTGCCAGCCCCTCCCTGCCCCAAACCTACTGGGCTGTACTCTCCCGGGAGGGTGGACTCTGCTTCCCCCAAACCTGGCTTCAGTTCACACTCGAGCAAGGGACACAGCAGCCGTGACGCGGGACGTCCAGGCCGGCTCACCGGCCTTCGGACCCTGGCACTCCCTGGAACCTAGCAGCCCTGCTCTGAGCAGCCTGCAGGACGTAGCTCACCCACACCGCCACGCTCCCTACTAGACAGCCTGTGTCACCCTCCTGGACGTCCGGCCCAGTGGGTCGTCAGATGAGCAGCCCCAGCCCTTACCTGCCTGCAGCCGTGGGGACACCCAGGGGGAACCCCCACTGAGCCAGCCAACCCCAGGCCCCAAGATCGGGCGACAGCTGTGGTTTTAAGTCGGAGCCTGTAGCTGCCCGTCGGTCCCCACTGGGGAATGGCACGTGGGGCGCGCCCGGCTAGCCTCGCAGTCCAGCGTGGGTGCAGCCTATGCACCATGGGGAGCCTCTGCGGGCTGGCCGTGCCGGGCCCCCACCGTCCTGGTGCCCGTCGCCCTCTGGCCCCGACACAAGTTTGTACTGGCCGGCACGGTGGTTTTTAAAACATTTGAATAAATTGCCAATAGTTGAAATTTGGGGTATTTCACATCAAAATGTGGATCTCTTTTCTTTGAAAAGGTGGCATCTGGCCGCTTGGGGCCTGTGTCCTGGCACGGCCCGCCCCGCCTCTCACCCGCCGTGGGCTCTGCAGGCACTTGTCGGCTCGAGCTGCGGCCTCCGTGTTGGCAGTCGAAGACGAGGGAACGGGAGGCGGGCCAGCGCAGACAATTGTCCCTTATTCCCTGGAGACCAAGGCCGCCTCCCAGCTGGGTCCAAGGCCACGGCAGAAAAATTGTAAAAATGTGTGCGAAAGGCACAGCTCGGCGAGGGTCCTCGTAGGACGCACAGGAGGGGAGAGGGGCCACACCACGGCCACAGGGTCACCGCCATAATGGCTGCGTCCTCGGAGCTCAGGGCCGGGAACCGTCGTCTGATCCCCGATGTTTGTGTCGCCCCACTGTACCCCAGGAGGGAGGCTCGGTCAGCATTCCCCTCCCCCAGGGGGAGGAGGTGGCGAGGGCTGTTCCTCTGCCCGAGGTCACTGTCGGCCAGCGAGGGACGGGCCCAAGAGTCAGCCCGCCGCTCACTCCTGCATCTCAGCGGCTCAAGGCCTGTGCTCTTTGCTCTGGGTGTGCACGTGCGTGTGTGAACGTCTCACACTGTCCCAGAGCAATGTACAGCGTGCAAGCGCCGTCACCTGTGTTCACGGGCTTCTCCCCGCCGCTCCCTGGGGTGACGGTTGACTGCGTGGTGTCTCCGCAGCTCTGGGGGCCTGGCACCTGTCGCGCGTCTGTGAAAGGCTGTTGGGGGCGGCTTCACGGTCATTTTCGAGGGCATGCCCGGTGCCAAGGCCACGTGGGGTTTTCCTTTTTATTCCTTTCCTTTTAAAATTTTACAGTTGACCATCAGTAGGATATCAGCTTCAGATGTCAGGTGTACAGCCTGGTGCTTAGACGTTTACACCACTTAGGAAGTGACCCCGCAGTTAGTAGTGCCCCTGGCGCCGTATGTGAACATTAAGGCCACGTGGGTTTGGGTTCTGAGCGGCTGCCTCTCAGATCACACAGGCCGCCCGGCAGGGTCACCGAGAGGTGCTGCTGGCCTGGGCCGCTGACTGCCCACCTCTCCGGGAGCTCCTGGCGCCACCGCCTGCACAGAAAGGTGGCCAAGCTCGGCCCTTGAGGCGATTCGGGATGGTGGCCCCCACCGGCTCTGCGGACAGATCTGAGCTCTGTGGCAGGCGTGCCCGCGCTGACTTGGGGTGGGGGTGGGGCCCGTCCACACAAGCGGCGTGTTGTGCAGGCCTCTGGAATGCAACCCAGCCTCGTGGAAGGTATAGTTTGCACAACGCTGTAAAATGCGTTTGAAGTGGTCTCCCTGGCAACTTGGATGTTTTTCCCCTTTTCCTCTGTGATCAACCAAATTTGGTAAGTCAGCGAGACCCAGGGTTCACAGGACTCAGACGCTCAGAACTGAAACACGACTTAATCGACTTTTGCAGCCTCAAGCTGTTGTTTTCCACGTGGCCGGATGCGGCCACGGGCCACCTCCATGACAGACATGTGGCGTCAGCCCGGCCGCCAGCCCCGCTCTCCCCGGCGCTGTGGCTGGGGCTGGACACATGACCCACGAGGCGCCCACGCGGTGGGACTCGGGGGGCCGCCTGGACAGCCACTGGTGTGGGTGGCGTATCTGAGTGGAGAAACCCAGTCAGCCTGGGCGTCGGCTGGGGAAGGGTCAGCTGAGCATGTCCCAGGGCGGGCAGGGGACTGGGTGTCGGCACGTGTGTCGTAGGGCTGGCGGTGCCCCTCCGGGGGCCACGCGTGTTTGCCTCAGTGACAACCCGAGTGGCGACGTTTCAGTAGCAGGGCCCGCCCCACGCGTGGGGCTGACGCGACGGCCCCCACTTGACGAGACGCTGCAGGACACGACGTGGCATGAGGGCCCCTCTGGTTCGTGGCTCCCTTCTCTAGGTGAATCGTGCACCTGTCCGTCAGACACACCGTGCACCGCAGGTTCCTGTGATGCCCGTGAGCTCGGCTGCCCGGGTAGCCCCGGGCTACGGTCAGCTTGGCCGGCCCATGCCCTGGGTGTCCGGCCACATACAGCCTGGGTGTGTCTGTGACAGTATTTCTGGGTGTGGTTCGCGTGGACTTCCCTGACTTTGAGTGACACAGGCATCCCCCGCGGTGAGGGGGCCTCACCCCATCAGTTGGAGGCAGATTTTAATGGAGAGGACACTGGGGCCCCTGGGAAGTGGGGATCCCACCTGCAGATGGAGCCACCCCCAGGGTTCGGACCTGCAGCCCACGTCCGAGCTGTGTGCCAAGGTCGTCGCAGTGAGGATGGGTGTTTGGCCAGATGCGTGGTTCCGGGCGAATCGATTTGCGGGGCTGTCGGCCCCACCGCCCATGGCCTGGGGTGGCTCTGGCCTGGCGGGACTGGAGGTCATGCCCCTGCGGTGGCCGGAGTCACTGCTGGGTGCTTGGGGGAAAGGGTTCTCTTACAGCTGCTTCCCAGGGCTTGTGAGAGGGCCCCGAGCCTGGGGGTCGACTGCAGGCCGTGCCCCGATGGAAGGACATGTGGGGAGCCCGGAGCGTGACTCCCGGCAGCTCCTGTCCCGTGAACCTGCAGGGACCGGAGACCCGAAGGCCCCGGTGGAGGGCCTGCTGGGACTGCGGTGGCCAGGCCTTTATAAAAGTTTCTCTTTCTTTATTTTGGGGTAAAACACACGTAACGCCCATCTTAACCATTTTGAGCGCACGGTTCAGTGATGGTCGGCACAGTCACGTTGTGTGGCCGTCACCACTACCATCTCCAGAACGTTCCATCGTCCCAGACTGAGACTCCGCCCCACCAAACACTAGCCCCACCCCCCACCCCGGGCTCCGCCTTCCGCTGCGTCTGAGTCTGGCTGCCCTGGGTCCTCGTGCGAGTGCCGTCACACAGTGTGTCCTTTTGCGACTGGCTTTTTTGCCCAGCGCACCATCCCCAAGGTCCACCCTCGCTGAGCGTGTGTCAGGGTTTCGCTCCTTTCTCAGCCGAGAGATATCCCGGCGGATGGACCCGTCGTTCACCCATCCAGGCCCCTCCCTCAGTCTGCTCGTGACGCTGGTGGCGACCGCCAGCACCAGTCTCTGTCACCCACTTCTGCATTTGTCCCTTCGACCCTACGCCTCCCCGAGGCGGTGACCGTCATCCTCCCAGTTTACTGATGAGAAGAGTCTCAGAGCCAGAGGATGCTAGCCCTCGAGCCATCACACCCCAGACAGCGTCCCCGTGAGGCCTCACCCGCCACGTCACCTGGGTGTGGCCAGAGCCCGGGGAGCTGGGGTAAGTGGGCCCTTATTTTGCAGTGGGGAGATCGAGGCTGGGAGAAGCCAGGGCCCGTGTCCACAGCTGGCCAGCTGGGCCGGGGCCGAGGTCCCGCCTCGCGGTGCCCGCCATGCCCTGGGCAGCACGGTGACTCCAGGCCCCAGGACACTGTCCGCCTGCCTGGCCCTGCTGAGTCCTTTGGAACGGCCCTTGACGACCAGGCCGATTTGAACGGCAAGTCAGGCGTGATGAAAACCAGTGACTGGCCAGCTTGGGTTCCTGCTGCTCACCGGGCGGCCGTGGCGGGCGACATGCTCTCGCCCGGTCGGGGCCCGAGACTCGCCGAGCGGAAGGGGAGAAGCTGGGGAGCCGGGTGCCTTGCGTGGCCTTGGGCCTGGACGACGGGAGCGGATGCCCAGCTCCGCAGGGGCAGCCTCGGCCTGGGGCCCAGGGGGGTGGCACCTGGCGTGGCTGCACCTTCGGTCACCCGCCCCTGCTTTGGGGTCTAGCACACATCGGCAGGAGCAAGACCAGGGTCGGCGTTGGTGTCCTGGCTTCCAGAACAGTCTGCTGGCATGGACACCCAGCCGACCCCTGTGGGACCCCCAGGGCCCCTTCAGCGGCTCCAGGTCACACTCCCCACCTCAGCCGGGGGGAGCCCAGCCCTGTCCCTGGAGTCCCCGTCACGTCCCCGCGCCACGGGCATCGCCCAGCTCCCGGGAACCGGAGAATAGCTGGTGCGCAGAGGGGACCCTTGCCGGGCAGGGCCCTGTGCCTCGTGCCCGGGGCCCCAGGCTCCTGTCCTGGGCCCTGGGGCCAGAGTCGCGTCACTTTGCCGTTGCTGTGTTCCCGTGTGTGCTGCCGAAGTGAGCACACGTGTGTGGCTTTCCCACGGGAGCCACTGCCCTGCGCCCTCGCCAGGGCCCGGCCACTAAGCGTCAGCTCGAAAACCGGCCTCGGGCCGCTCACCGGCCAGCCCTGCTTCTGCCGTTGCTTTGAGGGCGGTTTGCAGCCCAGGGTGTGTGACAGGTGTGCACAGCAGAGGGGACAGGGATGTGTGCGGAGGATGGCACAGGCCCCTTAAAGCCGGCGAACAAGCTCAGCCGGGCTACAGACACATGGAGCCGCCTCGGCCTGGGAAAGGCCGCCGCGGGAGCGGAGAGCGGGCTGCGGCAGGGGCCCTGTGAGGAGGACGCCGCTTTGGTGGCCCTTGTGGCTTTTCTGAAATTGTCCCTGTGCAGCTTATTCGTTCAGGAGTCACAGCTGCCTGGAGAGGCTTGTGAGCACGGTCGTCTAATCCAGAGTGCGTGTGTGCGCGTGCGTGTGCGTGTGTGCTTGTGCGTGTGTGGTGTGTGCGTGTGTGTGCATACATGTGTCTGCATGTAGGTGTGTACATGTGTGCATGTGGGCGGCGTGTCCATGTATGTGCCTACGGCATGTGTGCACATGTGGTGTGTGCACATTGTGTGCATGTGGATGTGTACGTGTGTGCACGTGTGCACGTGTGCGGTGTGCATGTGGGCGGTGTGTGCAGGCGCGAGTGTGTACATGTGTGTAGGGGTCTGCTTCTGTTTAAACACGGAAAGACCCGCACGCGACGTGTTCACGCGAGATGTACAGGCAGAGTGGGGAGGGCTCTGCCTCCCAGGCTCCGCGGGGTTTCGTCAGGGGTGGGAATGTCTCGTGAATGTTGTGACTCTGGGAACCAGCGTTCATGTCCCAGGCGCTGCTCACATCCACCCCCGCGTCTGCGCCCTCATGACAACTGACCACACTTGATGGGCGTGAAACCGCGGCTGAGGCCAGGACCCTCTGTCTCGCCCAGGGCTGTCAGCCTGGCCGGTGTCACGCCCATCTTGCAGATAAGGATGCGGGGCTTGGGAGGGCAGGACTGTCCCAAGGCTGTGGCCTGCATGACCAGAGCCAGGTTTGGACAGACCCTGGCTGGGTCGGGAGGGTCATTTCCAGGGCCGTGGATGGTCCTGCTGTCTTGGAAATCCAGGCCACGCGGTGGCCACGCCTGCTGCCGTGTCGTGGGAAAGCTCAGCTCTGCCGAGTCCCTGCCTCCCTCTGCTGCTGGGCTGGGCGCCTGCTGATGCCAGCAGGCAGAGCGGTCACAGGACAGGACGTCCTGGGTTGGCGTGACGGTCGGGGGGACAGCCTCCACTGCTGTGAGGAGGAGTCCCCACGACAGAGCGGCTGAAAAGATGTGCACTGGTGCCTTGGGAAGCGATGACAGGTGGGTGTCCAGGGCTGGTGGCTCTGTCCCGCGTGGCCCGCCCACCGGCGGGTCTGCCACACGATGTCCCACCGCCGGGCCGGCTGCCAGCCTCAGCGGCCTTCGGCACCTCAAGCTGGGTTTTCTGTTGTTTGGGCCTCAAAGCATCTGAGCAGGTACTCGCAGCCTGCAGGGTCCTTGAGTGACTGTGAACCTCAGCTCCAAGCGTCACGAGGAAACGTGTCGGAGACGGGAGGGAAGTCACGTGACACGTCGCAGATGAAAAGGCGTGTGTGGGAGTGAGGTCAGGGCAACGGCGTCGAGACGTCACACCTGTCCCCGTCACCGTCCTCGCCGAGGCCCCCGCAGGGCCTCCCACTGCGAAGCGCGCGGCTGAGCGGCCATCGTCCCCAGCGTGGCTGCAGCCCTGAGCTGTGCCCAGACCTGGCCTGTGCCGGAGCCAGAGTGAGACCAGGCGCCTGGCGGGCAGATGCCCAGGACTCCATTCCCCTCGGGGGCTCGGGCAGGGACGACGCGCCCTTCGGCCGAGTCTGTGGGTGCTGCTGCCCCTGTCTCCCGGGTGGTGACCGTGCTCGGCCTAGGGCCCCGTGGACGTTTACCCGCCCTGCTCCCTCCATCAGCTGGCTTCATAAACACCCGAGGCCGCAGCGGGGGGGCTGGGGAGTCCGGCAGGGCGCCCCGGCGGGGTCTCCTGACCTGCTGTCTCCCAGACCGTGGCACAGTCGGCGGGCGTCACACATTAACCCGGCAGGGCCAGGCGGCGTGTAGGGGGCTGGGCTGGGTGAGCCAAGCCTCCCCCCCGAAACGAGATCACGCTTGGTGGGGTTGAAATGGCGGCCAGGATGTGGCCGTGCCTTAGTGGCTGCAGGCAAAGCCACCATGGCCCTGGGTGCCTGAGGGGCCCCAGTTCCATAGCGGCCGGCGCCTCTGGGCCTCGGGTCCCTCAGCTGCGGAGGGGACGCAGCGCGGCACCCCCAGAAGGCAGGGTGCCGGAGCTGTGACCCGCGAGTGGCTCAGAGTTCACACCGGAGGCGTCTGAGACCAGCCGCGTGACAGACGGTTGTCCATACCAGCGTGGGGTGTGGCTGGGCCGGTTACAAAGCCTGGCTCCTAACCCTCGCGGGCCACGTGGTCACAGGACGGGTCCCAGTTGGGGTCAGCGCCCCGGCTCGGGATTTGTTTCCCAAACATGGTTCCCGCTCACATGCAGACAAGGGGCCCGGGGCCGGAGCCCCTGGCCACCAGTGTTCCCACAGGGACGCTCCGCCCAGGCTGCCAGGCTGTCCCCTCGCCCCCGAGGGCGGAGGCTTTCTTTGTCACGCGTTCTGGGCCCTGTCTGGTCCCCATAGCCTCCAGTTAATCATTGAGCCAGGCCAGGCCTGCGGACGCCCCCCTGTTGGGGTCGGGAGGGGGCTGCGGTGCTCTGTGGGTACATGACCCCGAGACCAGGCTGTTGGCTCGCCGGCGCTGGAAACGCTCCCCGTCCTTGCGGGCTGGCCAAGGTCAGCCGGGAGCAGCGTGCAGATTCTCCTGCCTGCGTGTCCCCGAGCTCCCACCATGGGCTCCAGAGCAGGCTGGGGGGACGGTGGGCTCTCAGACCCCACGGCCTCCGTGCACGAGCGGAAAAATGGTGACTTCGGTTCAGGGGGCCGTGTGAGGGGATCCGGGCAGCACCCCCTCACGGGGAACCCCTCATGGTGGCCTCGGGCCAGCCGACCCTCACGCGTCCCCCTGGTGTCCACAGGGCTCAGCGTCTGTCCTCCAGCGCCGGTCCCTGAACGAGGAGTACGTGGAGGTGGGCCGCCTCGGGCCCTCCGACTACTTTGGTGAGTGGGGTCCCCTCCCGCGGGAGGCGGGCCATGCCCCGGGGTCCCGGGAAGGGGCCCGAGGTGAAGACCTGCAGGGCCCGAGGGAGGGGCGTCCACTGACGGCCTGTCCTGGCTGCGGGCTGTCCCCCGCGGGCAGGCTCCCACGGTGCGGGCTGGCGCACACCACGCGCCTGCGGCACACGGGGCCCGGACGTGACGTGGCACCAAATGTCGGATTAACGCGAGCCAGTGTGAGCGCGTCCCTGACGCTCCGTGGACGGACTCGCACCGAGCACCCGTTTGTGTGCTGGCGTCACCTCTAACCGGGTCCTGCGGTCGGTCCGGTCGGCTTTGTGAAGCCGGCGGCCCCGCCCGCAGGCAGCAAGGGCGCCGGGGCCCTGACCCGCACCCTCGCCCCCAGGGGAGATCGCGCTGCTGCTCAACCGGCCCCGGGCGGCCACCGTGGTGGCTCGGGGGCCCCTCAAGTGCGTCAAGCTGGACCGGCCCCGCTTCGAGCGCGTGTTGGGCCCCGTCTCCGAGATCCTCAAGAGGAACATCCAGCGCTACAACAGCTTCATCTCACTGACCGTCTGAGCCCGCCGCCCGCCCTGCCCGCCGCCCCAGCCCTGCTTCCCGTGATGGCGTGCTCGTCCGTGTCGGGGAGGCCGCGGGATGGGCTGGTGTCCCGGCAGCCTGGGGACTGTCTCCCTCCAGACTCGCGTTTGGAATAAAATACTCACCTGGGCATTTCAGAAACGAAGGGCGGACTGGACGCTCCCGGCCAAGGAGTAGCCACACCCCTCCCCACACACTCCCCTTCTTTCCTCCCCCCGTGCGCTCATCTTAGGGGACCCCCTTCATCCTTCCCCACGCCTTTTGGGGGACATAGGAGCATGCCCACCCTCGTGGCTGTAGGGGTCCAGGGCCCCTGTCTGGTGGGCTGGCCGGGTCCTCCTGGAGCTGACAGGAGGGTGAAGGCCACTTGTCACCCTCCCGTCCAGAGGCTGGTCAGGCAATGACCCGGGTCCCAGGGCTCTATGATGTCAGGTCACCAGGTCTGGAGTGTAACGGGGCAGCAATGTCCAAGGGGGTACCCCACGGATTAGGGAGAAGGGGTTCTCCCGGCCAGTGTCCTATCGAAGATGCCAGAGCTGGAAGAACCTCTGCGTGACAAGCCGGGCCCAGCCTCAGAGAGGACAGAGGTCCCAGTCAGCTTCTGGCCCGGTGGCAGGGGACCCCACACAGACGTTTAAAGCCCATGTCGGGTGGTCTGGGAACGCTGGCCAGTCTGCCAGACAGTCAGATCCCGCCGTCGGCCTCGCTGGGCCAAGACGGGGCAGGAAGGAAGCACTGTGTGAGTCTGGGGCTTCCCGGGACCCCGAGCACCGTTCCCTCGGAGTCGGGGGACCCCAAGCAGCATCTATTTACTTGTTCCACAGCTTCTGGGAGACCTTGCGAGGGAGAGGAGGGTTTTCTTCAAACATACTCTGGGGATTGTCGTCAGAACCAGAGTCCCCGTGAGTCACCCTCCAGCAGACCTGCCGCCCTGCACAGGTCTGAGCTCGAGTCTCCAGAACCAGCCCTGGGCCCCACACACCCCAGTCACCGACCCATCGAACTCCCCTTTAAACACATCCTGATCCAACGCCGCCCTGAGCCGGACCGGCCTGGAGGGGCGGGGCCGGGGCCGGGAGCCGCGTGGTCCCTTCTGGTGGCCTGAAATACTGTCGAATTGTGCCGTTCACCCAATTCTGCTCCTGCCCGCGCACGCCTGGGCCCCAGCAGCCCCGCTGTGGCCCGCGGCCGCCTGTGACGCGGGGCCAGCCCGTGTGTCGCGACATCCTCCGTGCTGCATGTGCCATTAAACGTGCCATGAATCTCCTCTTCCCGACTTGGCCTCCCGTTTGCTTTCCCTGTGGTCAAATCGTCACAGCTCGGAGCCTGCCGTGTCAGCCGGCGTCAGTGTCCAGGTCAGGCCACTCGACACTCACACTGCTGTGCAGCGGCCACCACCGTCCGTCCCCGTAACTTCTTCCATCGTCCCAAACTGAAAGTCTGTCCCCATTAAACTAACTCCCCGCCCCCTCCAACTGTCTCTGCAGAAACTCATTTTGATAATATATTTTGTTTCATCCAATATCCAAAATATTATCATTTCAACATGTCATCAATACAAAAATTGTTAGAGACTTTATGCTTTAGTACCGAGTCTTTGAAATCACGTGCCTTTTATGTCACGTGATTTCATGGCGTGCGAGTCACATGCACGTCTCAACGCGCGCCTTTGTGGCGCTCGGTGGCCATGTGAGGCTGGTGGCCCCCCGGGTGACGCGCGGCTCCGGGCGAGGTGCTAAGGCTCAGGGCTGGGCCCAGGTCGGCTGCTCTGGCTGCGAGTCTGCTGGCTGCTGCCATCGCAGCCTCCGGTGCACGTGGGGCTCCCTGACACGGGAGCCGTCGGCGTGGTGCCGAGCGGCCCAAGACCGGGGAGGGCCAGGCCAGCACCGTGGGCGCCTGGTGTGTTTGCTGAGCTGCGGGTGCGGCGGGGAGGTGCAGGTGGATGACTCTGGGTGGGATGTCAGGCAGGGGCCCAAGGACACGCTTCAGGGACTCAGCACTGGGCCTGGAGCATCCACCTCGTCTTGCTGCAAGCCGGCTCCTCAGCCTTCATGGCTTAAAGCCCCCACGTCATCTCACAGGGTGGGGCTTGGCACCACGCCCCCGTGGCCCTTGGTGGGAGGTCTCGGCAGCTCCCCACGGCCTCTCCTGGGGATTCCTCACCACAGGGCTTCAAGAGTGCGGGGCGGCTGCCGTAACCCATGACCTAGTCTGAGAACCCACAACCATCTCTTCATCAGAAGCAGGACCCCAAGTGCGGCCCACACTCGGGAGGGGACTGGGCCGTGTCCTCTGAAGGGAGAGGTCAGAGAATGGGGACGGCCCTGAGGCGGACACTCCTGCTGCTGGATCTCGCTGTCCTGCCGGGCAGCTCGGGGCTGCGGGGGGTAAGGGCCTACGTCTGGGGCGCCTCCCGTGCCAGGCTGCGGTGGACGTCAACACTTACAGGTGAAGGGGAGCGTGTTGGGCTGCGAGGGCCCCTTTCACAGGTGGACAGCTTGAGGCTGGAGAGAGTGGCCCTTGCTGGCTCCCGTCCACCGTCCAGCCCATCCTCTCGCCCTGGTCTGCGGGCCTGTGCCCACCAGCGCCTTCCCGCCGGCCTGGGCAGCTGGGTCCCGGGGTCGGCCTGGGACCAAACTGGGCCACAGGAGGAACGCAGCCCTGCAGGCACACTTCAGACCCCCACCTCCAGAGTTTGAGCCATCGAGTTTGTGGCACTTCATTGCAGCGGCCACAGAGGACTCGCACCGAGGCCCCGCTGGGACCGAAGCCAGCTCTGCCTGTCTCAGTGCCAGGCTCCACCACCTGCCCGTGCTGAAGCTCGGGGCCTGGGTGCTCCTGCACCGGGTGGGCTGGGCGGGGGCAGGGTACGCTCCCTGGAGGGCAGGCTCTGGTCCCGGCTGCTGGCCTGGCTGGGGTGGGCGGGGCCGTGGCCGGGGGCTGCAGGAAGCCTCTGCGTTGCCCGCTGGGGCTGCCGTGGACTGGAGCAGCACCCTCCCCAGCCGGGCACCAGGCGGGCACAGACCCGGGCTTGTGGGGCTCGTGAAAGCACGCCTGTGTGCGCCAGAGACGACAAGCTGAGCGATTGTTCCTGCCCCACCGCGGCCCCCGGGCCAGTGCCAGGGGTGCTGTGCAGGCCGGGCGCCGAGGGCCCTGGCTCCTCAGCTGCCCTGTGCTGGACGGGGCACCGGTCCTGCCCTGCGGCAGCTTCTGGGAGGGGTTGGGCGTGGCCGACGACCCCAGGAGGGCGGGGGGAGGGGCTGCTCACTCCCCTCCCAGGCCGGGGCACTGAGTTGCCCCCGTAAATATGTGAGTACATAAGAAAGTGAATAACCTGGGGGTCGGAGGGGGACATTTTGGGAGATCCCGGCTTGGGCTTGCACAGGCCAAAGAGAGAGATCTCGACCAAAGGCTCACGCTGCACAGAGCCAGCTGGGCAGGCTGGCAGCCAAGCCGTCGTCAGAGGCGATTCTCAGAGCTCCACTCATGAGGGGAGCCCCTGAGAATTAAAAACGTCGCCCAGCAAAGGGCCCCGTGGAGAAGGTGACGACTGTGGGGACGTCGTCAAGCGTGTGTCCCACGAAGGCGCGTTTCACACGGGGAGCCCTCGGAGCCCGACGAGGAAGCCGGGAACGCGCCGAGGACACGGACGGGCCAGCACGGGAGGGCGCACGGTGGCACGGACGTGCGCGTCCTCGGCCGCGAGGGAATGCGAACCACAGCCGGGGAGACGCCGGCCGCGTCCGCGAGGACGGCCGTGATGACCGACGGTGACAGCGCTCATTGCTGGCGAGGATGCTGTGCGGGCCGGCGGCAGACGGCAGACCCGCGAAGGCAGCGGCTGCCGTGCAAACAAAACCGAGCAGAACGTGCGGCCACCATCCCACCAGCTGTCACGGGCGGGCGCGCGGCCCCGGGGTGTGGGGACACACGCACACGACGCCCGTGCACAAGGGCGGGTGGCCGCTTCACCTGCTGAGCCCGAGCTGGAGACACCCAGACGCCGTGAGCGAGCGAGTGTGGGGCCATGTGCCACAGGACACTGCTCGGCCACACAAGGAGCCGTCCATCACCCGGCTGGGCGGCGGAGTCAGCGGGCGGCAGTGACTCACCCAGAGGTCAGGCATTTCCCAGCCGGCCCCCGGTGGCCAGGCCCCACTGCATGGGCCTGGGGAAGGGCGACGCCTTGTCCGGGAGCCCCTCAGCGGTGGCCTGCTGGTCAGGCAGACTCGGGGGTCCTGGGCCCTGCTGTCCAGAGCCTTCCCATGGCCACCACTGGCCACAGGGCCTCTGTTCTTGAGACTCAGCTCCAGACCGGCCCCCGAGGTCTGCCCCGGCCTCGGCAGACGGCAGCTCATCCCACGCCTCCAGGCAGCCTTTCCTGGTGTCACCAACCTCATTGACCTCTTGGCCTCTCCTGCCTCCCGGGCTGTGAGGGACTTGGGAAGCTGTGACTGAGCTCCAGTCGGGCAGGGCTCCAAGGTCAGGGAGGCTTCCTCCTAGTCTAGAATCCAGACTCTTCTAGAGCCTCTCCTGGGCCTGGAGACCTAGGACCCGGGGCACGCCTGGGGGCCACCAAGGTGCTCAGAGCCTTTTCATGGGCGTCGCTGGCCCGAGGCGGAGCTTGCGTGTGTGCTGCGGATTTCTCAGTCCACGTGTGGGACTTGCGGCCGTGTAGAAGGCCACGGGGTCTGTCTCAGCTGCTCCGAGCAGGGGCTTCGCGCCAGCTCCATATTGTGTCTGCCTCCAGGCCAGAGCCCTGTGTCGCTCCACCGGAGACGTCCCTGTCAGCCTCCGCGGTCAGGCTTTCCTTGCCTTCTGCAGCCGGAGGACCCCGGCTGGTGTGCTCCAGGACGCCCTGGACGACGGGCCTGGCAGACCCTGCACTCCTGCGCCGTGCCCGACCGGGGTGGGGTCGGCATCTGGCGGGCTGGCCGAGGCACGACCCCAGGCTCGGTAACCTAACGGGCCTCGCGACCCGGTCCTGTTCCTCGAGTGCTGTGCCACCACAAGTCCCTTCTCTTCTCTGGGCCTCGACTGGCTCGTCCAAGGGGTGGGACTAGTGACACCACCTGGGCCCAGGTGTGCCGGTGAAGCGGGGTGCGGGGACGGGGGCGGGCAGGCCAGGAGCTCTTGCTCGTGCGATTCTAACCACATCAGCATGCGTGAGGGTCACCCGCCCTGCCCCGGGCACGCGAGAGACAGGCCCATGTGTCCACACCCTTTCCTGCAGATGGCCTGGCCTCTGGGCTGCAGGGTGGCCTCGTCCCTGCCCCCGGCCTGGAACGCTCCCCTCCCCCTCCCCGCCCTTCCTGCTGCTCATTGGGCCGAGCGGCTCCCTGGGGCTGGTCTCTGAGTGTGCCAACGAGGGGCGCCCAGGCGCCGCCAGGGGCCCCCATTCTGCGGAGGTGACACATACGTCCTTGGTCCCTGCAGCTTGCCCTTGCTGTGGTTTGCAGTCGCCTATAACATCACTGTGGAACCTCAAGACATAAAGAGCCAGCTGCGTTCTGCGGGTGAGGACTGTGACGGGCCCACGGTGTCTGGGGGTGGGGGGACCGCACAGCTGGAGCGTCCCCGTCCTTTGTCCTGGATCCGTGCGTTCCTGGCTGGTGTGGGGCCAGCAGTCAGACTTCCCACTTGGTCTGGGGCTCAAGGGCCAGCTCTTCCCACAGCCAGGACCAAGTTGCCAGCTTGTGGGGTCCAGTTCCAACAGTCATGCCATGTCACCGCCACCAGGGTCTCCGAGGTCCCGGCCTACCTGGACTCAGGGAGGGGACACGGACCCCACCTCTTCATGGGAGAAGTGGCAAAGAATTCGCGGTCGTCGTTTAACATTGCCACTCGGCTCGGTTTCCGGGGACACGGTCATGACCCAAATGAGCTTTGCTCGGAGTCAGCAAGCACATGGTGCTGTCCTTACGTGTCTCGAGGTCCTAGGGATGGAGGCCCCACCTACAGCGGTCCTGCTGTGGACACAGACTAGCTTCCTGGTCCACGTCAGGACGTGTCTCCCCCAGCACAGGGACCTCGTCGGCTTGTGCACAGCTGTCCCCCGGCTCCACATGCACAATCGGGACCCAAGCGTTTGTTGAATGAATGCACGATGGACTCTAAGCCCACAGAAAACCTCGCGGGGGCAACTTGGATCAGAACGCATTGAGCTGCTGTGTCGAGGAGCCCCAGGCTCCTCCGAGGTGGGGAAATTGGGAGCGGGGTCCGGGGCCATCGCCAGGTTGCCGTGGGGAGCAGGAGCCAGGGCTGGAACTCCGCCTGGGCCCCCTGGCCCCACGCAGGTCTTCCGAGCCACCGGCGTCAGAAGACGTCCATCACGCTGCTCTCGGTGAGACCATCGTCACTCCCAAACTCCCCCGTTACTTACACGCTTCGGGGGGGCCCCGAACCCCGAACCCCGGGAACACCTGCGTTTCACTTTTCGTATAGAGCAGACCGGGTGTCCCACGATCTAGATGTCCCAGTGTAAGCTCTCCACGTGGTGCGCACGGGCCCTTCTCCAAGTGGCCGTGGGGAGGGTGGGACAGCTGCAGCCATCCTGCCCAGGGGAGGTGGACCTAGGCTGCCCCCAGCCCGGCTGTGGCCACGCCCTGGGCACTGGGCTTCGGATGCTTCCTTCTGGGGAAGCCCGAGGGCCAGTTGGGAGGTGGGGCCCGTGGGCAGTGGCCAGACCCAGTTCCCCGCCTCCCCGAGCTGGAGAAGGGCTCTGCCCAAGGTCACTTCCTCTCCCAGCTGCGGGCATCTCGCCCAGAGCAGCTGCCCAAGTGCTCTGCGCCTGCCACCCCCACACCTTCCGGTCCAGGACTGGCTGCCTCTGGCTTCCTTCTGGTCACCTCCATGGCCAGGCCCAGTGCAGGCCCCTGGCATCTGCCACCGCTCCCGCTGGCTCCCACGCCCACCTTCCCTCCTCACAGTCCGGCCCCAGACGGCCGAGAGCCACAGACAGAGCAGCCAGGCCTTTCCGGGCCCCACCTGCCCACCCACCTCACACCTCCCTCTCCCTGCAGCCCCGACTCCCAGGCCTGAGCACCCTGACCCCTCACCCTGCCTGGACCCACCCTCCCCCGGATCCCCACCCGTGACCCCACTCTGCCCAGGACTGAGGGACACTTGGCATGGCAAAAAGCCACAGAGGTGCCTCGGGCCTGAGTCCCGGACGGCCCCGTGGGGTGGGGGCAGCCTCCCCCTCCCACTTCAGGATCAGACTCCAGGGCAGCTGTGGGAGACCAGGAACCTTCCAGAATGAAATGCAACCCGCCCGTGGGGTGGAAGCCTTCCTGTCCCTCGGGCGGGCAGTGCTCAAGGAACAGGCCGATAACTGCTGGAGCCCCAAAGAGTGCTGGGGTGCTGGGGGCGGGAAGGGCAGCGCTGCTCTGGCCCCGGCCAAGGGGTGACCTGGACAAGGCTGCTTCCGCTCCAGACCCCACGCTGTCCTGTGACCTGGGGAGCAGGGCAGGGCGGCAGGGACCCTGGGTCCGGGACTCCTGGTTTCTGGAGGAGCAGGAGGGGGTGTGGTCACGCCGCGACTCCAGGCCCTCAGGGGCCCCCAACACCTGCATCTGCATCCTGGCCAGGAAGCCCCTCGGAGCCCTGGCTGGTGCGTCTCGCTGACCTCAGACCCTGCCTTGCGGGAGGCCACCAGGGTGTGAGCCTGGGTCTTCACTGCTTGTCCCCTCGCTCAGCAGATCTCAGCAGCCCCAGTACCTGGCCGGATCTGAGAGGGGCTCCGGGGACCCCTCCCCATCCCCTCCGCCCTGCTCCAGGCCCCACTGGTGCCGGGACACGTGACGACTCAGAGGAGCCTTTGCTGCCAGGAGAGCCCGGCCCCAGGGCAGACAAGGTGTGGACGCGGAGCGGCCACCCGCATGCAGCCTCCCGGCGTGTGGAGGTGGAGCGTGTGCCAGGCCTGCCCGGGTGCCGTCAGGCCCGGTCGCTCAGAACCCGCACGGCAGCCGCTGGGGCCCATTTTCTAGACGAGGCAAAGGGGCTCGGAGAAGGGACGAGAGCTGCCAGGGTTGGACCCTCAGGCCTGGGCTGGGCCGTGGGGTTCTCACCCGGGCCCCCCACGCCCCCCCGCAGGCGAGCACCTCCCTGTTCCCGCCCAGGTGTGGTCTCTCTGCCCAGAAGCTGGGCTGGGACCCAGGCCCGCCCCCGCCACCATGGCCTGTCACTGCTCATAAAACCTCTTGTTTATGGGTCGCGCCACCACCCCAGGAGGGCCAGCCAGGTGGCCCTCAGAGGGTGTCCCCAAGCAGTGCTGCCACGGGGCGGAAGGCGTGGGGAGGCAGTGTGGTGCAGCGGGCAGTCACCTCGCCGTTGGTGGCAGGCTGGGCCACACCCCGCCTACGTGAGCTTGGACAGTGGCTGGACCTCAGGCCGCTGTCCCTCCAGTGCTAGCCCCTGCTGGATTAGGAGGCCTGGGCAGAGCTGAGCAGACCCTCATCTAGGCCTCCACGGTCCCTGTACGGTCCTCGGCCCAGCAGAGCCCTGTCTCTGAGGCCACCGGCCCGTGCACTGCCCCTCCTAGGCTGCGAATGAGGGAGAGCAGAGTGTGGCCCAGGTTCTGACACATTCCACTGAACATGCTCATGGCGTGTCGCGCCGACCCACCATCGTCTCTGGGACTGCAGTCTCAGTGGTAAGTGGGTGGACGGGCCCCGAGCTGCTGAGACCACTCAGCAGGGCAGTGAGGCCACACACACAGCAGCAGGCCCCAGATGTCCGGCTCCCACGGGCACAAGGGCGGGTGGGGGGCCCGGCCAGGGCGGCTGGAAGCGGTGAGGGGCCGGCTGCAGCAGCGGGCGTGGGGTCCAGCAGGGGGCGTCCCACTGGGGTGCCCTGTGAGCCCCTCAGCCCAGGCTGCACCAGCTCCAATGGGTGCCCACCTCCAGCTGGGAGGGCCTTCCAGGGCCTGTGGGCACCCCGGTGTGTGAGGGGGTGCAGGCAGGGGCGCAGGGCCCGCCGACTCGAGGGAAGCTCAGCACCCTGCCCACTGTCTGCTGTCCGTGGGCACGACGGTTCTCCTGTGGGACTCCGGCCACCTCAGCACAGCTCCTGGGCTGGGGCACCAGCTCCGGGGGTGGCAGGTGAGGGACGTGGGGCCGCCGAGGGGGTGCCCCGGGAAGCGGGTGGGAAGGGCAGGACGCGCGGTGGCGAGGGAGGCCGCCTCATGTGGACTCTGGCCTGCTCTCCACACCTGTGGGCCACACCCTGTCCAGTCCTCTGTTGGGGCCACAGCCAAGGCAAGGGAAACTGTGCAAGCCGTGGGGTGAGGGGGGCCTCGGGTGGGCAGGAGGAGGGACCTGGGCCACCACAAAATGCCGCTCTGGGCGAATCCCTGCCACCGGACGAGCCCCGAGTGGGTGCGTGCTTGGGGAAGATGGGCCCCCTCCTCCAGGGAGGCCACCAGGAGAGCACGAGCCCTTCACTTAGTCCCTTCCTGAGCGGGAGCCCCAGGAAAACAGTTGAGGTACACAGAAGGTGGGGTTCTCTGTCCCGCCCCCACCCCAGCCCCTGGCTCAGAGGGGGTGCTGAGACCTTGCCTTTCTCAGTCTGGGAGGGTTTGGGAAGGCTCTCGAGGAACCCCTCCCCCTGGCTCGAAGGCACTGCTACCCTCCCTGCCCAGCCTCCTGGGTGACAGGGAGCCCTGCAGATCCCCGGACCAGGCTGGCCTGGCACGGCTGGGTGGGGAGCGATGGGCTGGCCACGGGAGAGCAGGGGCGGGGAGCAGGGGGAAGAGGGGAGGAGGCCGGGGGAGGGGAGGCTGAGGAATTGAAAGTGCATTCCCGACAGATGACGTAGCTCTGCAGCCTGGGGGGGGGGCGATGCCCTTCTCTGGGAGGTCCCTGGGATCCCTCCCTCCCGACAGGGAGGTGGGCGGGGCCAGGCTGGAAGGAAGGAAAAGTCCAGCCTGGGCCCCCCACGCTGGCTCCGCTCAGATGCCACCTCCTCCCAGAAGCCGCCTTCCTTCCATCCCTCCTGGGGGACCTGGGGTGCCTTTGGGGAGCCTGGCTTCGTCCCGTCAGACATGGGCTGGCCTGGGAACTCGTGGGCAGGGCCTAGGGGGCCCAGCAGACACCTGCTGAGTGCCAGAGCTCCAAGGCAGGGCCCCAGGGCTGTTGGCTGTCGCTGGCTGGCGTTGAGGCCCTGGGGAGGCATGGCGGGGTGGGGTTCCCCAGCACCACCCCTCCAGGCTGCCAGGGCCTCTGAGGGGACTCAGCCGGGCTTTGCTGTGGACTAGGCAGGCACTGGATGTCTCCATGCTCCCTGTGCACCAGGCATTTTTCTAGGTGCTTCTGTGACTCCCCATTCACGCCTCCGACCCCTTTCTGTGGGACCGCCACCCGGTTTCTCAGCTGAGGCTCAGTGGGTGCCGTGCGTGCCCCCCCGCTGGGTGCTGAGGCTGCCCTCGGCTGGGCAGCAGGCAGGCCAGGTGTGCAGGGCGCTCCCTCCTCAGACCCAGGCTGGTGGCAGGTGAGCCGGGGTCCTGGAGACAGGGACAGTGGTTCTGGGGGGACCTTCGGGAAGGCGATAAGCCAGGCCTCTGTCCCTACGTCCACTACCAGAGGAATACGCCCCCTTCAGTGAACAAGGCCTTGCCCAGGCCAGAGTCAGCTTCCTCCCCAGTCTGGACGACTCGGCCGCTTGGGGGAGGCCGTGTGGCTCCTGACCCTGGGACTCGTCCTCAGAGGCCGAGGGGACGCTGTACTTCCCTGTACGCCCTCACCAGGGCACCTCGGCGAGGGAGCTCGTGTACCCCTGGCAAACACCCTTGAGTCGAGGGGCAGCAAGTTCCAAAGGTGCCCGTCAGGCCTCGGCGGCCCCACCGACAAAGCCACCAGTTAAGCCACTTCAGACTTCCCGACAGAAACAGAGATCGTCAGTCTTTGCTGCTGTTTTAATTTCTCAGTCTCGGGATGACTTGTTATGCAGCGGTCGCCTCTGGAGACGGGGCCCAGAGTGGTTCTATAACTCACCCGCGGAACATGCCAGAAAGAGGTGGAGCCTGGGATGGGACCCAGTCACCCGGGCACCGAGCTGCTCTCTTCCAGGGTCCCGCTGCCGGGCTGGGGTTCTGGGATCTTCGTTAGGCACCTTGCAGCCCCGAGGCCTTGCCCTGGCCGCACCGAGCTGCTTCATGAGGGGGTGCGGGGGAAGGAGCTGCAGAGGCAGAGGTCCCGTGGCTCTGTGGGCCTCCGACTTCCAGGACCTCATAGGAGGCAGGGCGGGGCAGGCCTGGGCCCTGGCTGGCCCCGGGCCTCGCCGGCAGAAGCATCTAGACTGCCAATGGCTGCGTCTGCTTCTGCCCACGTTCGCTTTGCCGGAGGAGGCTGGTGCGGAGTGCAGAATTATTTATAACGTGTTATCTGCAGGAACAATGCTTTGTAACTTGGGGCGGGCCCAAGACTTGTGAAGGGTGGTGCTGCCAGGACCCAGGCCACCACCTCCCAGGCCCTGCACACGAGGCTGGAGCTCTTCCAGCATCTTCTGGTGGCTTCCTTGTCACAGAGCCATTAGGGTGACTCTAGAACAGAGAAGGACCTGGGCTGAACAGTCACTGTCCTGTTGAGCACAGACCCCAGGGCAAGGGGACAGTCGTCCTGTGGGACGGGGTGGGGCTGGGACCTGGATGGTGGTGTTGAGATGGGGACCGGTCAGGTTTCAGAGACCCTTCGAGGGTTCCGTCACCAAGACGTCCGGGCAGGCGGGAGGAATGTGTGGGACAAGGTCCGGGTCGGCTCTGAGACCACTGCTCTGTGCCCCCAGGTGGACGGGGTCCCTGGCTGGCTTGCAGAAGGTCTGGGGCCGTCATGGCCATGCTCGGGCTGACCTGGGCATCCACTGGGGGGGTGATGCTGAGTGGGTGGCTGGCTTTGGGGGTCTGGGGTTCAGGACAGAGTGCCAGGCTCGACTCGCCCTCCTGGAGGTGGCATGCAGCTGTGAGACTGTGTCGGCCTGTCGGGGACGGAGCAGGTGGTAGGAGCCGGCCGTGGGCTCGCCAGAGAGAGGGGGCTGCTGGGAGACGAGGAGCTAGCAAAGCGGACGAAACTGGGCAGCCCGGGGGACGCAGCAAATCAGGAGTGGGGTGTCCTGGAAGCCAGCGAGGGGAGCGTGTCCGAGAGGGGGCGTGGCACCGGGCCCCATGCTGCTGTTAGGTCCATTAGAGACCTGACTGACCAGCGCCACAGTTTCACGAGCCCCTGGGGGGCTCGACAATGGGCTGGGGTGTGGGTTGGACATAGGAGTGGGCATCTGGCCCTTCCTGGCCATGGACAGCCTTCCGAGGAAGAGCTCCGGTCTTGGGCCAGAGCCACCGAGAATGGGGCTCTTTCTCACTCCGTGTGGATGAGGAAGCCTAGGCCACTTCCTGTCACCATGGGGGACTTGGCTGGAAGAGGACATTGCAGTAGACAGGACCACTGAGACGGAGTGGGACGCTTGACCAGACCGCTCCTGAGGCCGTGTGCGTGGGCCAGCCAGGCCGAGAGGCGGGTGAGCTGCTTGTCCGTGTATGTATGTGTGTGTGTGTGTGTGTGTGTGTGTGTCCACCGCACCTCCGAGGGGTCGCGGCACGAGGGCAGGGTCAGTGCAGTTCACGTGTGTCTCCGGTGCTGAGCACAGGGTGCACACGCGGTCCAGCGGGCGCCCGATAAGTGTCGTCGAATGAGTGCGTCTTAGGCACCGTGAAAGCGGGAGAGACACGCTGAGTGATAAACACGCCCAGGGTTTCAGCCAGCAGGTCTGGAAGTGACTCTCCTGTAGATCGAGGCAGGGTCGTGGGTGCCGGGCAGTTCTGTCTTGGATTTCTTGGGGTGAGGGGCGCCCCATGACCTTGGCAGCACTGAGGGGTCTGGAGGGTCAACAGGAGCTGCTGGCACAGGGCACAGGGTGGCCCCGTGGGGCTGTCCCCCAGCCCGACAGGCATGGCCGTGTTCCCTGCCCCACCTGGCCCTGCCTGTGCCCCTGTGCAAGGCCCTCGGGGTACGGCAGAGGCGCCCGCTGTCTGCCCGCCGTGGCGCGGTGTCTGCACAAACGTCGCTGCGGGCAGCCGTGTCTTTAAGGAGACGGGCGAGCACGGTCTGCCCTCGGGCTGCGCCCGGCTCTGTGCTGAGCACCTTTGGCGTCACTTGGAGTGACCCAGCGGGCAGCTGCCCCCGCCCTGTCAGTCCCCTGCTGGCTTCGAGGCTCGGAGAGGTGAGGCAGCTAGCCAAGGGCTGCACGGCCAGCAGGTGGTGGCGCTGTCCCACAGCCGGAACTGGTTCCTCTGGGCCTCGGCCTGCCCTCCTTGTAAGCGCCCCTGTGACGCCCAGGGGTGGGTGCACAGTAGGTGCTCAGGCACCTGAGGCCCTTGTGCTGTCCCCAGGGGGAAGCACCTGGCTGCAGAGAGGCTGCGGGCCTCTCCCACACACCTGGAGGTGGCCCTCAGGTCACAGCAGGACAAGGGTAAGGTTATCTGACAGGACTTTGCTCTCCTGTTGAGAAAAACACTTCTCCAGAGTCACAAGCAAGGAGGTTTTTCAAGTTTACTCTCTGCTTGGCCCGAACCCTCCCTGCCCCCTCCACCTGTCGAAAGGGCAGATTGCGCGTCCCCAGGGAGGAAGGGGCTGCAGGGTCCCCCAGAGCAGAGTGAGCCCGCGCTGCGGTGCCCGCCCCTGCTCTGACTGGCCAGGCTCGTGGTGGGGGGCTGAGGGCAACCCGACAAGTCCTAGACTTGGGGTCCAGCCTGGCCCATCGGAGCTCCGTGCCCCCCACCCCAGGCCCGTGACATGCAGCCCTGACGCTCTGAAAAGTGTGGGTCCGGGTGGGAGTGAGGGGGCCGCTGCGTGTCCCCTGCGGAGAGAGCAGAGGCGGAGGCTGAGGGCCCAGCGTCCTGAGGCCGCGCACCCTGGGGCCCAGCAGCCACGCGACCGACCGGCACCCGCCCCCGCCCTTGGGCCGCTTTGCGCTGGGCCCTTGTCACAGCAGCCACGAGTCCTGACGCCTACGGAACTGCAAGGTGGAGGTGGCTCTGACCGTTTCTCTGCGTGACGGGGACTGCGGGTCCCCCTGCCCGGCTTCCTCCGCCTGACCCTCTGAGCCCGCGGACGTGGGCATTTGGGGGCCTATCTGAGGTCACGTCCCCACACGCTTAGCACGGTGCCACTCCCACAGGACGCGCATCTGTCGAAGGGCCACCGAGCCGTGAGGTTCCCTGAGGGGCCCCATCTCCATTCTGCTCGGGCTCCCCGGAGGGGAGCAGTCACGGCCACAAATGCGGGCGCACTGGGGGGCGTCGTTCTGCCTCCTACTCATCTCCCCACCCCTTTATCTCCCGCCCCCTCCCCCCGCCCGGCTCTGCTCCCCTTCTTCTCCGTGCTGCTCTCCCTCAACGGCTCCCCACCCTCCTCCCTTCCCCGTCTCCTGCCCCACCCCCCAGGCCCGGCCTCAGGGAGCCACAGTCCATCCCCAGAAGGTGGTGGCTTCCCCGGGCGGAGCCCACTGAGGCCCATTGTTGCCTGTGCCCTGCCGGCTCCCGGGGTGGGGGCACCTGGGCAGCACATCGTGGACTCCCGGACACCCAGTGAGAAGAAGCTGGCCCGGCGGCCACGCTCTGACCGCTGCGGATGGCACTTGGAGGACGTGAGCGCCCGTGCGTGTGAGTGCACGGAGCGATGTCGCCGTCTGCACGGAGGCACCGTCTTCCCAGCCGATGCCTGAGTGGACACGGGGCCCGAGCACGGGAGAAGGGTAGACGGACGTGTCTGATCACGGTGGGTTTAGGTCATTTCCAGCGTTTGCTCTTCCAAGTTGCCCTGGACCCTTTGATGGCTGTTGTGTGTGGGCCACTTACTCAGCCAGGTCCCCAGCCACAGGGGCACAGGGTGGGGCCACGGCCACCCGACTGGCTCCTGACAGCCGCCACGGACACCAGCCCCGGGAGGTCAGGGGTGTCCCCGGCCCCTCCTACAGCTTAGGTTGTCTGTCCCAGAGACGGCTTCTGTCCCCTTAGGATAAAAGTCCACATTCCTTCAGTCTCAAGGCCTAAGTGACCTGCCTACCTCTCTCATCTCCCAACAGCCAGCTGGCTCCTGCCCCAGGGTCTTTGTGCATGCTGTTACTGCTACCTGCAAAGCTATATCCAGGTCTTCCCCAAATCGGCTCCTCGTCACATAGGCCTTCCTGACCACCCCGGAGTCCTCACCTGACAGTGCCTTCCTGTGTTTGTCACTCGCTCATCGTTTCCCGAGGCCGTGGGCGCCATCCTGTGCAGTCCCCCAGTGCTCCGCACAGTGCCTGGCACATGTGTTTGTTCAATGACTACTTCTCGAAGCGCCCTCCGAGCTGGCCGTTACCCAGGGAAGGTGGCCCAGCGCTAAACGGCCTGCTCGCTGTCACACAGCCGGGAGGCTGGGCATTACAGAGTAGGAACTGACCCCTGGCCCGCTGGTCTCCAGGGCTCTGCTGCCTTCTGGGAGGAGGCAGCATCCCCCTCCGCCCCGAACTCACCTGGTGAGCCCTGCCACGTAGACGTGAACTCTGGGTGTCTATACTAGCCTTGTCCAGGAGAAAAACAATTTGAGCCACATATGGCATTTAAAGTTTTCTAGTAGCCACATTTAACAAAGGAAAAGCAAACAGGTGAAATGAATTATCATCACATAGTTTAATCGACATATCAAATGTTGTCATTTTGACATGATTAATTGATATAAAAATTACTAATGAGAAATGTTACGCTCTTCACTTCCACACAAAGTCCTCTAAGACTGTGTGTGACTTAACCGTCTAGCACGTCCCAATTCCGACCGGCCACATCTCCAATGCCTGATGGCCACCCGGGGCTAGTGGCTCCCGGACTGGACAGCCCAGGTCTAGCCTTCGTTTCTTGGAGCTACCAAGTGTCCGACGATGTAGGTTTTCACACACAAAATATTAAAACATTGATTGTGGGCTCACATGCTATTTTAAACTTCATTTCCAGCTGTATATTTAGAAAAGAAAATAAAATCATTTAATAGGGAGTTTTAAAAAACGCTGAGCTTGACCCCCTGCCTCTTGGCTGTCTTCTCCCTTTCTGGGGAGCCTGAACTGGAAAGGCTTGATCCCCAGCTACTGGGGGCCTGGGGCGCCGTAAGGTAATGACTTAATTAGCCCCTGTCTGGGCACTTTTGATCTTCAGGGAGCAGTGCCCACTTGGCTGAGGCTGCTCCAGGGTTAATTGCCCTGATCCAAGAAAGCCTTGCCCAGAGATAAAGGACTGCAGGGCTCCATCATGACAAATTGTTTTGCGATCTGCTCTGGCACCAGTGGAGGCCCAGGTGTGGACGGTCAGCTGGCCCCCACCCCTAGGACCCTGGTGTGGGCAGATGGGCAGCGGGCTCTGCAGGTGTGTGTGTGTGTGTGTGCAAACACGTGTGCATGCTATCTCTCCTGGGCAGGACGGAGACTCTCTGTTGGGGAGGCAGCTCTGCAAGGGGGGAGGGATGATCCACCCCCACTTTCCGGATGAGAGAACTGAGACTTGGAGCAGTCTAGGGACAAACCACACCAACAAGGTCAGGGTCAAGGGGCACATGGCAGCCAGGCCTGGCGTGCCCCTCCCCGTCCCTCTGCACTTTGGGACTGGGGATCGGGTGTGGGCTCCAATCTTGCTGCCTTTATCGCTGGTGGCCACATCATCCTCACACATTCGTCTGTGACCTGCGGGACAAATGCCACCTAATTCCATCCTGTGCCTCAACAGAGCATGTGCGCAGCGGCCCCAGCCTGTCTTCACTGCTGGGACTGAGGGCATCCGAATGCTCCGTCTAAGAAATGGGGGCGGGACGTATCTGCACTGCCGGGGGTCTGTGTGAGTGACACGAAATTGCATGAGGCCGAGATGACTCCCACGGTGAAGTAACAGTGTGGAGTGCCAGCTGGTGCCAAGCCCCTGGCGGAGTTTGAACAGGGTGAGCTGGGGTGTAGGGTGAATGCTGGCTGCACACCACACAGGGCGCTGGGCTCTTTGACAGGCCCCCTCCCTCCTCCGAGGGAAGGACAAGGCCCTTCCTGCTCCTCCCCAGGCCGGAGGGAAGCAGTCACCTCAGCTGCGTCTATTTGGAACACCTGACTCACGTAATTACGGGCCTGCGGGCACGTGGGGGCGCCCGGGACGCCGGAGATGGCCAGGAAGCACCGGCTCCGGCTCCGGCTCTGGGGGCGACTGGCCCTCCCCGCCGCCAGGTGCACCGTCACCTCCCACGAGCACCTCTTCAGCCGGGAGATTCCCCTGCGCCCCCTTCTTCCGCCGCGGCCTCTGGCTGGCCTGCGGGGCTCGTGCTCGCCGCCTGAGGTCTTCACGCGCGGAACCGGAGTGGGCGTGGCCGCCTGGGTCCCGCGGCGGAGCCCCGAACGCCGTGCCTGCGCCTCCTGACTCAAGTATATTTAGCCTCATTATCGAATGTTTGCAGTGAACCGTGTGAACCTAATAGCGGCTGGAAGTGAAACTCGATTCCCAGGCAGAAAGCAGCACGTGACCGCGCCTAAGCAGGGGGATCGCCCTGCCGGCGGGGCGCGGCGGTGCCCCCAGAGGCCTGGCCCCGCGCGGAAGGCCACCTCTTGCAGGGAGCATCCTGCACCCACCTCCTCCAGCCGCCCCTTCTCTGGAGGCCGAAATGAGGGCGGTGCTGAGAGGGACCAGGGCCCGGGAGGGGTCCACGCAGGAGTGGTTCTCGTCCCAGCTGGTGACCTCCTGGTCAAGGCAGTCCCACGGTCTCCATTCCCAGATCTCGGAAGCAAAGCTTCTGCCAGTTTTTCTCCGAGGACGGGGAAGAGTGGGGCGAGCTGGGTTTGGGGGGCCCTGTCCCACCCCGGGCGGGCCCGGGTGCTCTAACGCGCGTGGTGCGCCCAGTTTCCCCACGGAGGCTCTGCGCCCTTGCAGAAGTTTTTGCCACCCTCGCGCGGCCGCTGTTGTCGTGGTCGCTATGACGACGCGCCGAGGTTTTATTTTTAATAGCGGCCGGCGATTAGAGAGAGGGAGGCCTGCGCGCTTCCCAGCGCTCTCCAGTCCTGGGGCCGCTCTCCAGTCCTGGGGCGGGGGTGTGCCGGAGCTGCCCCTGCTCCCCGCCCTTGCTCTGGCCTGACACTCCAGTCGGAGGCCCCCCTTTCGCATCCCCAGATCTCCCCTGGCCTCAAACTCGAACTGGGCGGCCCTAAAGTGCCAGGCTGGGAAGGGGCACAGTCGGAAGCACCCATCTGGGCTGCTCAGTGCTGGCAAGGACCCCCAGGAGTCAGGGACCTTCTGTGCAGAGCTTGGAGCCAGAAGGGCCCCACCTCCTCTGAAATACAAGCGACCTTTCCTCCTTCGTTCCCACACCTGCTATCAAATTGAGTGCTTTAACCCCAAAAAGGTGTCCTTGTGTCCCCTCTGCCCGAGAAGAATCCGAGGCTCGACAGGGTGATTCAGTCAACTCTGGGATAAGTTGGGGACAGCTTGGACTGAGTCCAGAGTCCTGGCAGTGAGCAGTCTGGCTGCCCTCCAGAAACTACCAGTGGTCCCTCTTGGAAGCAATAGAAGGTTCCACCTGGACGGACAAGGACTGGCTTTCAGGGCTTCCAAACGTCTCCACGCTTTCCCTGGTTCGTTCTGCCTCGGCCCTCCACTCTGAACTTCCCGCACTGCGCTTGCGTGCCGTGGTCGCAGCGGCGTGGGAAGGCTGCAGGTGTGGAGGCCTATGGAAAGGCGGGGCAGACCTGGGCCTCTGGGAACCGCATGAGAAGCTTCCCACCACTCCCGCCTACCTCCAGGTATTTGGGGGAGTGAGCGCCCCGAGGCCCCTCCGAGCTGGCCTTTGAAATGCCAGACGGCCCCACCAAGGATGAAAGGCCGCCAGCGGGGCTGCGCCTGTACTGCCTCTGTCCAGCGGGGCCATTGGGGGCGGTTGGCGCAGGCGGGCTTTATTCTCCTCTGCCGCCCCCCCGCCCCACCGGGGAGCCTCCTGGCCTCCAGGGGCCTCGGCCGTCTAACATTGGGGTCCCTGGCCCGCCACGCCCCTAGCTCTGGTACCAGAACTCGTCCGCCCCCTCGAGGCACCGACACTGGCGGGTGACAGGGCCCTAAGCCCGGGTCCTATCCCACCTGGTCTAGGGGGGCGGAATCCACCCAGCCCGGGTGCACGCGCCCTTTGGTGGCGAGGGAGCCGTCCAGCTGAGCTCAGGCCTCCCGCTCCCCGCGCGTCCTGCCCCCGCATCGCGCTCTGTGCCGCGCCTCGGCCGCAGGCGGCGCTCTGTGCGCCCGGCGGATCCCGACACCGCAGGCTCCCACTCCGAGTGCCTCACGGGCGGCTCCTCTGTCTCTTCCAAACCCTTTGAGGTCCCGGCTCAGGCCGCAGACCGGCCTTCCACGAGGGAGTGGGGACGCGGGGTCCCAGGGTGGGGACGAGGCACGCTGCAGCCCCCTCCTCCGATCTGGGCTCTCTCCCATCGGAATGTGGGTGGAGGTTCCAAATTCAGACGCCCCAGGCATCGGATTGTGGGCGGGGGCGCGTGGCAACCGCCAGGTGAGTGCCCCAGACTCGCCCCTAAACCCGCCCCACCTCTCACCAGAGACTCACTCCCCCTCCTTTTATGGAGAGGGGGAGGCAGGGGCCCTGAATCCCGACCGCGGAAAGAGGCCCAAGCGCCGCGGCGGGGGGCGGGGGCGGCCTGCTTTTGCCCTTTTTGGCGTCGCAGCTCTGGGCGCTGCCCTCTGCTGCCGCTGGGGCCCGAGAGAGGCGAGGCGAGCCGGCGACCGCGGCGGCCTCCTCCCCTCCCCGTCCGGTGCCGCAGGATTGCAGCTGCCGCCGGAGGGTGGGCAAGCCCGAGGGAGGGGCGCGCCGAGCCCCGGCGGCTGTGCTCGGAGCCGGGCGCGGGGCTTGGATGGATTTCACTGCCTGCGTGAGCGCGTGTGTGTGCTCACTGCGGCGGCGGCGGCGGCCGGGCCTTGCCCGGCCGGTGCGGCCCCCGCGCGCTTCCGAGGTGCGGGTCCCGGGCCCGGAATCCGGGGGAGGCGAGAGGGAGGGGGCGGGGGAGGGGCGCGGCGGCGGCGGCGCTATAACCCCCTCCCCGCGCCCGGCCGGCTCCACACGCGCGCCCCTGAGGAGCCCGCACAACTCCGGCAAGCCGGGCCTGCCCGCGCCTCCTGCTCTCCCGGCGGCGGCGGCGGCGGCAGCGGCAGCGGCGCCGGCTCAGACTGCGGCCGCCTTCAGGCCCGCGTGGCGAGGCCCCGGGCGGGCGGCGGCTGCCAAGCGGCGGGGCCGCGGGCGCTGCCCGGCTCGGGCCGGCGGAGGGCGGAGCGCGGCGCCGGAGCCGAGGGCGCGCCGCGGAGGGGCGCACGCAGGCCGCCGGGCCGCGCCGTGCTGGGCCGCGCCGTGCCCGGCCTGGTGGCGGCGGTGGCGAGAGAAGGCCGGAGGCGAGCTCGGGGCCGGCGGTGGGCGCGCAGGGCCGCCCGCAGGGAGTGCGCAAGCCGGAGGCTGGGCCTGGCGGGGCGTCCAGACAGGTGATGGGTGGTGTGGCGGCGGCGGCTCCAGCCTCGCTCCGGGCTCCTTCTCGGGGCTGACGCCCGCAAACATGCAGAATTACCGGCCAGGTCGCTCGTAAGCCGGCGCCGGGGAGCGAGCGCGGCGGCAGCTAGCACCGGGGACGCACCAAGGAAGAGGCCCAGCCCCCGCCCTCCGCCCCTTCCGTCCCCACCCCCTACCCGGCGGCCCCGGAGGCTCCCCGCGCGGCGGGTGCGGCGAGCGCGCACTCCCTGCTCCTCCTCCTCGCTGGCGCTGCCTGCCTCTCCGCACTCGCTGCTCGCGCCGGGCGCGCTCCGTCGGCTTCCTGCTCCGGGCCGCGCTCCCTGAGGGATGGTACTGAATTTCGCCGCCACAGGAGCCCGGCTGGAGCGCCCGCCCCGCGGCCTCGCCTCCTCGCCGAGCCGCCAGCGCCTCGGGACGCGATGAGGACCTGGGCTTGCCTGCTGCTCCTCGGCTGCGGATACCTCGCCCATGCCCTGGCCGAGGTGGGTGCCACCTCCGCGCACGCCCCCTGCGGCCGCCCGCGGGCCGGGGCACCCGGTGCTCGGGGTCTGCAGAGCGCGTTTTGGTTTGTGTTAGGGTAGACGATTTTTAAATTTTCCCGACTGGGTTCTATTTTCTGCCATGCCTAAGTGTGCCTGGTGAGTTTCCAGCGTGCTGCGTCGCGCTGCCGGCAGGGACGGAGTGGCGGCGGGTGGACCAGTGGGGAGAAACTTCGGGGGGCGCGGGCTCCTCCCCGGGGAGGGAACCTGGGGCTCGGCGGGCAGTGCAGTATCAGGGTGCGGGGAGCGCGGAAGGGGGTGTGTGCGAGCCAGCGGAGTCCGGGAAAGGGGAAGAGCGGCCGATAAACAGGTAGGGGCCTCCCAGGTGGGCGGCGCGGAGCCGCGGTCCCCGGTCCCCGGTCCCCAAGCCCGCCCGGGGCCTGCTTACAGGTGGCTGAGCGAGGCGAGTCTGGGCCGGGCCAGGCGCCCGTGCCCTCCCTCCGCTGGCGCCCCCCCCTTCTCGAATCCTGAATTCCCGAGAGCTCTGCTGTGATGAATGACTTTTCTATAGCCCCCGTCGTGGGAACTTAGTG
>NW_024340699.1:15653773-15722849 GCF_902729225.1 Pteropus medius | reverse complement strand
TTGAGACCCCCCCCCCGCGACCCCAACTCTCTTTAAAAATCTGGAAGGAGTGGGGGGAGGCGGAGTGTTGGGAGGTGGTCTGGGCAGGGACCGGGGAGCTGCGGAAGGTGGGTCTTTAACCCTCACGTTCCCTGCAGCCTCTCCCAGCCGCCCGCTAGGTTTGGGGCGCCCCAGTCGGCGCTAGGGCCGCGGCTGGGCGGGAGCGGGTGGGGCGTGTGCGTGGGTGTGAGTGTGTGTGCACGCGCGTTTGTGAGACCGAGAGACCCTCTCCCCCGCAGGTTCGCCCGGGATTCCGGGTGTGAAATTTAAGCCCCTGGATAGATTAAAGTGTTAGGGCCGCCGTGACTTTCGTGGCCGATCCGTGACGCATTTCAACTTGATGTTTCTAGATGTTGATTTCACTACTAAATCAGAAACTCCCCAGGCCCCCGGCTGCTCCGCGACCGCCTGTAACTGACACTGCGGGGAGGAGTGGGGGGGCTTTTGTTTGAAAATTTAGAGGTGGGGCGGGCTTTTTTTTTTTTTTTCAAAAGGGACAGACATGGATGGGGGACGGAGAATTTGGGGTCTCACTGAGCACCATCCCCGGCCTCCGGCTCCCGGGCGGGGGTCGGGCGGCCTTGCTTGCGAGGTGCCCGCGTGGGGAGGGGCGGGGCCGGAGGCCACCTCACGCCGGGGACCACGCGCCCTCGGCGGGAGGAGCAGCCGGCGGGGCCGGGGCCGCGGCCGCGGGCGCTGACCGTGTGTCTGCTTGCAGGAAGCCGAGATCCCCCGCGAGGTAATTGAGAGGCTGGCGCACAGTCAGATCCATAGCATCCGGGACCTCCAGCGACTCCTGGAGATAGACTCCGTAGGTAAATCGCGCCCCTTCCCTCGCGCGCGGGGAGGGCGCGGGCGGGCGGGCGGTGTGTGCACCCCGCGGCGCCTCCCGAGTTCGGGCCGGGCTGGGCGCCGCGCAGGAGCGCACCGAAAGGTCAGAATCCAATCCCGGGCCATAAAAGCCCAGGCGCATGAGTCAGGAGTTTCTCTTCCAATCACCACTTTCTCTCCAGGCAGCGGCCGAGGGCTCGCCCGCCCAGAGATTGTTTTTGCATTAAGGGAACACGCCGCGTGTGGCACTGAAAGTTCAGCCGCATAGAGGGCGCCGGCGCTCCGGCCAGGTGTGCCTGCCCCGCGGCCTGCCCTCCAGCCCGGGCGAGGACGAGAGCCGGCCCAGGCCCTGGGCGCAGAGCCCTGGCGGTGCGTGGGGTGGGCGCACCGGAGGGGCGGGTCCCTCGGTCAGGCCGCTTTTGCATCGCGGAGAAGTTGCCTGGCTCCTGCCGCCCCGTGCGGCCTTTCTGGCCCCGGGAGGCCTGCCTGTGTTGTCTGTTTTCATGAGCACTGGTCAGAAGTGCGCCTCCGGCACGTCTGTGGTTTGGCGGACTATTTGGGTGCTCACCCTCCGGCCCAGGGCGGAGCCACTTTAGAAAAGAGTTTATTTGTGAAGTAGGGTGTTTGAAGCTTTCCAGTGTCCCTTGCGGAGCTGTACAGGACCTGTGAAGGCTGTGGTGGGTGGAAGCAGGTGGTGGCGGTGGCTTTGCTGGAGGACTAGGGTTCTGGCCCACGTGTTTGCAGCAGGAACAATGTCAGTATTAACTAGGAAAACAGCGGAAAACAGGCCGTCGACTAAAAGGCCCAAAACGAACTTGTCAGACACGGTAAAGGAAGGCAGCAGGCGGGGCTGGAGGGTGGGACATTAGGGACTTGAAGATTTCTCAGCTGCGAACTACTCTGAGAAGGGGCTGGGGCTGGGGGTGGGAATTAAGGAGAATCACAAGGCCTGGCCATTTGGAAATTTGTCCCTAATTAAGGTGCTGGCGAGGCCTGAACCTTTTTCATTTCATGCCAAAACCATCTTCCAGCGAGGCCAGCGGTTTCTGTAGTTTCTTGACCCAGGAAATCCTTTGGCTGATCCTTATCGGCGAGGGGTCAGGTTTCACTTGGAGATCAGCGTTGGGCCAGGGGGGACTGGATCTGCCCCTTGGAGTTGGGGGCTTGCTTCTGGTGAGCCGGGAGGCAGCGAGGCCTGCATCTCAGCCTCCCGCGCCCCTGTGGAACTGGGAAACTGGGAGCTCTCAAGCCCGCCTCCCAGAGAAGGAAGGCCAAGGTTTTTTCTGGCTCGCCAAGGGAGGCCTGCATGGGCCTCCTCACATGCCAGCTTCGATGCCACCGGGAATGGGCCATTGACTTCTGTTGGGACTTATTCTGGTCCCTCACAGCCTCCCCGCCTCCCCACCATTGCAGGACGCCTCTCTGCACATGTGCTCTAAGCCAGTGCTGAAGGCATTCTCAAGACCTGGGCTTCTAGCCTGCAGCCTCTTTTAGTCCAAACAGAAAAAGCCAGGAGGCTGCAGCCTGTTCTCAGCTGGTTTCAAATTGCCCCCTTATAAAAAGCTGCCGGAGCTCAGCTCCCGCCTGCCCCGGGGAGTGGGGAGTGCAGCTCTGAGCCACCCCCCTCCCTCCTACCCATCAGACGGTTCAGGAGCTGATGCCCGAGGAACTTTGGGTGAGCACAGAGGGCCTGTGGGACCTTCCTTGCTCACTAGCCTTGCCCCTCGGGGTCCTTTGTGACACAACAGCCTAAGTGGGTCTCCTTGGCCCCGGTCCGCCCCCCCCCGGCTCCCCCTTCACAGACGTGGAAGCTGAGAAGAGGCTCTGGCCTGAGCACAGGAGTTGCACCTGTTGCTTGCTTCTAGAGCTTGTCTGGGGGGTCTCCCCCCAACTCCGGTTCCCACCGAAGTGGGGGCTGGAAGCGGAGGACTGCTGGCAAGGTCGCGAACAGCTGTGGAGGATTCAGCCGCCCTGCAGGCCCTGGACCCCCTGCTGGGTCCCGCCAGGTCCGTCTGGGATCCCTGAGCAAGGGGCCGGGGTGCGGAGAAACCCCACTGGACAGTCTCCCTTGCTGACTGCCAGGGTGGCCCTGCCAAGTCAACCTGAGCTATGACTAGTGCCCAGCAAGCTTTAGAGGCTTTTAAAAGTGGCCCCTCCCCTGTGTGGGTGGAGCTTTGTGATTGGCATGTGGGATCCTGACTCCTCCCACTGGTGGGGCTGCAGTCCCATTTCACAGGTGAGAAGATGAGCTTGCGACCCTGGTCCGTGTGGCTGGTGGCCCTGAGGGGCGGGATTCCCGTACCAGCCCCTCCCCAGGTATAGGGACTGAGGGGGTAGGTGGTGGTCCTTCACCTGAGGCTTTGGGCGGAGACCCACATGTAGTCTTTTAGTGACCAGGAGGGTGGAGTTTGGGGTCTGTTTGTCCAGTGACCAGGACACATCCTTCAGCTCAGTGGCAGTGGGGGCTTTGTTCTAGCAGGCTGGCCGA
The DNA here is from genome assembly GCF_902729225.1 of Pteropus medius. Classification (NCBI taxonomy): domain Eukaryota; kingdom Metazoa; phylum Chordata; class Mammalia; order Chiroptera; family Pteropodidae; genus Pteropus; species Pteropus medius. The sequence goes on along the minus strand of NW_024340699.1, from coordinate 15,719,491 downwards.
GCGCCTGCAGGTCATTGAGTAACGATACATAAATGTCCCTTCTAGGCCATTAACTCTCCACTTCTTCTCATCCAGTTGTCACGCAGACATCTGTGCATAAAAGACAAAAGGCAAACCGCTTGATTAACTGTCCCCAGAGCAGTTGTAGGGCGGCAGCCCCGGGGACCTTCTCGTGTAAGTCACTGCTGGGCCACTTCTCCACCGGCATAAATCAGAGGGCTGCTGCCCCATGACTGGGGGCATCGCGTGCCTTGCAGACCACCCATCTTGACGGGGGCTGGCAGAGGGTGGGCTTGTTTGACTAGGAGCTGTTTCTGCCGTCTCTTGTCTTCAGGGCCGGTTGACGAACTGGGTGGGGGCATTGTCGTCCCTGGTTGTCAGGCCCGGGGCTGCAGGGCAGTCAGCCTGGACACGGGCTCCCGCCAGCCAGTCGTCTCTGCTTGCCATCCACGTCTGGGGTCTGTTTCAGGTGTAGAGAGGTGGCAGTGCCCACTGCCCACGCGGAAGGGTCAGGTCGTGCGTGGAGCAGCCGGTGCCAGGCTGTAGTAAGGCATCGAAGGCGAGAATGGGCCAGCTGCTCTTCGGTTTGGTGATAGCAAGATGGCCACCACCAGCACATGACTCATAAATGTCACTTTTTTTGTGTGAAAAAAAGGCTTCTTGTAACAGTTGGTTGATGGGAAATTCTTCGTGCATGAGTAGTTCTGTTCTGATCTTATTTTGGGTCTCAGAAAAAGCAGTGGCGGTGGAACACTGAGTCACTTTAAGCGAGAAGTCGGGTTCTGCTCGGGCTTCCGAAGGAGTACGTCTCGGCGCGTCTTTCGCCGGCTGCTTGGGGGCCACGGTGTTCGCTTCTCGCTCTCAGTGCTGCTGGTTTGTGGGCCCTCACGGGGCCTCTGTGGCCGGGCATCGGGGAGGAGGCCTCTGGTCGGGGCTGGTGGCCAGGTCACCCGGGGAGGGGGAGGTGGCAGACGGGACCTGAGCGCAGCTGCCGGAGCGCCTGGCTCTCGGAACCCACCTTCTCAGGACTGTGCCCCTCGCTGTCTGTGGGGAGGCAGACGTGGAGGGGAGCAGTAGAAAGGGACGGCCCCAGCTGGGTCGGAGGGCAAAGGCTGTGAGGTCAGGTGACCCACATCACGAAGGTGCGGGCAGCGTCAGGGGGCCGGGTTCGGCCCAGCGGCAGGTGTCAGGACTGTGCGTGCCTCCCACCCACCTCGTCCATCTCGTGGAGACCTGGGCCTCCCCTCACCCGTCTAGAGTCTGGCGGACTAGGGTCCGGTCCAGTCTTAGCTCCCTGGCCGCTCGCCTCCGCAGTGGTGGCTCTCGGCACCTGGGCGGCGAAGCACTTTGCTTCTGCAAGCTGTGCGCCCTACTGGTCTCCTGGACTCCTGTCCTCGGCCTGCGGCCGCTCCCTGCTTCACACCGAGCGGGAGGCCATGTGTTTCTTGTGGCCTCGCGCTCAGAGTGGACTGACCCCAAGAACAGGTGGAGTTCTGCTGTCAGCCAGCTGCTCCGACCCCTCAGGCCAGCTGCTCCTCGGGGTGGGCTGAGGGAGAGGGAGGCCAGGCCTCCGCCGGTCCTTTGGGTCAGCCCGCTGTTTGTGGTGCCCGGTGGGGAGGCGGGCCTGCTGGTTCTGGGCCTTGTGGGTGGGGGCCGGCCTCGGGCTTCCTTACCCAGTTGGCTCTCACCCGGGCCTTCTCGGAGGAGATGCCACCGGGAGACCCCCTGCAGCCCCTCCCCCGCGGGTCACGTGGCTGCAGGGTGCTGTGGGGCACCACATGTGGGCGTCCAAGTGGGCTTTGCAGAGGGCCGTGGGGTACTTTTGGAGTCTTTACCCTTTACACATCTGGAAGCTCCTGTGTAGGAGTGGGGGGCCTCCCAGGGGACCCCTGCTTCCTGGGTCGGGGAGAGGGGCTGGGGCTGAGCCGCAGGAAGCGCTGCGGAGGGCCCGGGGCCAGCTGGTCACCACCTCCTCTTCCCACCCGTAGGGGCCGAGGACGCTCTGGGAAGCAGCCTGAGAGCCCACGGCGGCCGTGCCACCAAGCACACACCTGAGAAGCGGCTCGGGCCCGTTCGGAGGAAAAGAAGCATCGGTGAGCTCGGCCGCGGGGGCTGGCGGGCCCCCCCGCCCGTGGAGCTGAGGCCCAGCCGCTCAGGGCGCGCCCTCCTGCAGGGAGCCTCCCACCTGGAGAGGAGAGCCTCGTGCATTCCTGGAGTGCCGCTCCTGTCGGGGCCTGCTCCCCAGGAGGCCTCATGGGAGCCGGGGTCGCGTCTCCTTTCCAGCCCGTCGCTTGGCACGCCGGGTGCTCCCGGCTGCAGACGGGGGCAGCGTGCTGAGCCTGGCGGGCTGCTCGCGGGCACCTCCTTCCTGTGCCCCCGCCCCACTGGCGCTCGGCTCCCGGGCCCCACCTGGGCGCGGGAAGGGGGAACGTCTGGTCCTTGCCTCTGGTGGCAGAGCAGCCATGTCTGCTAGTAGGTGGGGCCGTGTGGGGAAGCTGGGGCCTGTGCTTTCTTGCCCTGGGGAGGCAGCTGGGGGTGTGGCCCCTGCCACCTGTGCCATCCAGGGGTCCCTCTTGCTGACGGAGCCTGCTATGTTTGAGCTTCGACTGCTGCGCATTCCCTGTGCAACCTTGGGTGACCTTGGGCAGGTGACTCCTGTCCAGCTCCGGTTCTCTCCAAGAAGATGGACTTTATAGCTTGTTCCTTCGAGTGTGGGGTACTGTGGATGAGCCTGCGTTAGGCAGGCAGGCCCTTCCCAGGTGCTGTCTACTATCCTGACCAGCAGGCCAGGGTCCCCAGGCCAGGGTCCCCAGGCCCCTCCTGCCTGGTAGGTGCCAGGCACCCAGGGCTGGGTGCCATGAGTGCAGCCCCTTCCCCACTGGGGTGGCTGGACTTCCTGTTTGTGGGCTTGGTCTCGGGCACCGGGTGAGGAGGGGACGGTGGGAGCCGACGTCCCTCCCTGTCCCTGGCACTTGGCCTTTCAGCATTCCGGCCGCTCTCCTGAGCCCTCCTCCGAGCCGGCCGCTGGGCCTGCGTGAGCCCAGCGTGTGCATGGCTGTCGCTCGTCCAGCCGCGGAGTCAGGGCCCTGCGGCGTTGCTGGGGCAGCAGCTTCCGTGGGTGGTCCCGGATCCTGCCCGGGCCCCGGGGTGGTTTCTGGCCCGTGGGAGCTCGGGGCTTTGGGTCGGACGGGCGGCCTGTGCTGAGGAGCACAGAGCAGAGAGGCGCCAGCTCCTCCCTGGAGAGGCCCTCGCAGCTGGCAGGTGGCCTTGCGGTGACCTTCACTGAGTGGGCCCCTGGCCTGGGGGCTGCGGAGTTTGGGCGTGTCCCTCACCTGCCGTGCAGGCGGCTTTGACATCCCTTGCCCAGGCCAGCCTTCACAGCGGCCGCAGGAGGGTCCAGAGCCACCTGGGGCCTGAGCCCTGGAGGCAGCGACTGGCTTGTATGTGGATTCAGGCCCTGCCTGGAGCGTGGCCTGGCTCCAGGGACACAGTGGCATGCCAGGCTGTGTCCCGGTCTGTCTGCCCGGCTCTCTCGGGGGCTCCCAGACTTGGTTTCCCTGCTTCTCCCCATCTCCGCCAGCCCCAGTGGCCCCGAGTTGATGGCAGGGACGCTGGGCTCCACCGGCCCCAGGCCTGTCAGCCTCAGGTTCTGACCTGTCCCGTCCCCGGCCGCACGCCCCTCACTGCCGTGGCCATAGCAGGCCTCCCTCCTGTCTTGGACCCGGTGTCACACGGTCCTCTCTTCCGGCTGCACCTTTCCTCTGGGGTGTCCCCAACGGGCCCTCGAGTCCCTGCTCATCCTCGAGCCAGCTCAGCTGCACCCTATGGGGACACGGGGGTCCTGGGGCTGCATGACACGTGTCACATAGGCAGGGCCCCTTGGAGCTGCTGTAGCCCTGGGGGGATTGAGGAGGGGGGCAGTGGACACGGGGCCAGTGGGACAGCGTGGCCTCCCAGCTCACCGGGCCCCTTCCCCGCAGAGGAGGCCGTCCCTGCCGTCTGCAAGACCAGGACGGTCATCTACGAGATACCTCGGAGCCAGGTCGACCCCACGTCTGCCAACTTCCTGATCTGGCCGCCGTGCGTGGAGGTGAGGCGCTGCACCGGCTGCTGCAACACCAGCAGCGTCAAGTGCCAGCCGTCCCGCGTGCAGCACCGGAGCGTCAAGGTGAGCCCGCCCCGCCCGAGCCGAGGCGGCCGCGTGCTCCCAGGCCGGGCCCCGCACACGGCCTCGTAGGAAGCGGCGCTCTGGAAGGGAGGGGACCGTGAAGGGAGGACTCTTAGGACGTGTGGTCGGAGCTGCCTGTCCCTGCCGGAGGGGTCACAGGTGTGGCAGCGCTTGGCGGGAGCTGCCAGGTGGCCCTCAGATGCTGGGAGTTATGGCCATCTCGCAGGGGGTGTGGCGGGATGGCCGGGGTCCCCTCAGCTTGCACTGCCCCAGAGCCCCTCCGGGACACAGGAGGCAGGGAAGGGGTGCTGGTGCGGGGTCCTGGGCGCATTGCCTCATGAGTCGGGGAGGGACCCCCTATTCTGCTGGGAGTGCTTCTCTGGGAGGGTCCATCTGGGGGTGCTGAGATCCTTCTCGTGTGTCAGGTAGGGCTGGTGGCTCAGGCTGACCGTCTTGCCCACTCACCTGCAGTCACTGGGAGCCCGCACACAGCCTGGCCGCTGAGCCCTCCCCCAGGCCAGGGCTGGCCATGGTGACCTGCCGGAGCAGCGCTGGGGGACGTAGGAAGGTGATGCTCAAATTGCACGTGGCGGCTCCTGTGCTGTCCGCGCGAGTCCTGGGAGACATTCTGCTGCTTCAGGCCGCTCTGGGCAGCCAGATTGGGGTCTGGCTCTTGGCCGGATGCCTGGAGGCTCCGGGCAGGGCCTGGGTCTGCTGCCGGCCTCGCCTGCCTCGTCGGAGAGGCCTGAGGTGTGTCTCCCGAGCTCAGCCTTCATGTTTGCGGGCGGGATTCTGTCTGGCCTTCTCCTGGGAAGTTCTGGGGTGTCTCCTGGTCCCCGAACTGTGGCTGAGGCGGGAGGGGCCGCCCCTGGGCACTGGCTGTGGGTGGGTCTGGGCGGCAGGGTGCCTTTGGCACGGAGCGGCCTGTTTTCTTGGGGTGAGGATGTCGGGTCTGGGGGTGTGTTAGAGCTCACTCTTGACTAGGAACTATCTCACCCTCCCTGCAACGGCCAGTCCAGGCGCTTTGATGTTGGTCCCTGGTCCCCATGTGAGGTGTAGGGGAGAGAGCTGCTTAGTGATGGACCATATAGCTGGCCCGGCCCCTTGTCACATGAGAAGGCTCATTAGACCCATACCTGGGAGCTGACCCTGGGGTCGGGGTCCCTGCAGGCCTGGGTGGAGAGTCCCCCAGTCCCTGACAACCGACACCCCTGGATGCTGAGGGGCTCCTGGGCCCCTAGCCAGGCGCTGAAGCCCACTCTGTCCCCCAGTGCCCCCCACTGCTGTCTCTTTGTGAAGGAGGAAACTGTGTGCATCCTGCTCTAGCCCCGCCCGCGGGGTCCCCCCTCGGCATGACCCCGGTCTGTGTCCTCACTCGGGGTACGTTCGGGGGCGTTAGAGCCCATGAGTCCAGGTCCCCGTGGTCTTATTCTCTTGGGCACAGGTGGGCGCACTGGGTGAGCTGGGCCCACCCTGGGCGTCAGAGGTGGCTCGAGGGTGGGCGCCTGACTAGGGGGTGGTCTGCCAGGGGTGTGAAGGACCGGGGTGTCTGCCTCTGTCTGCTGGCTCCCCCGCATTGGTGGACGGGGTCCTCACAGTTCGGTGGGTGCTGGGGCCGCCACCCGCGTGGGGTGCAAGCCTGCGGGCCCAGCACAGATGGGGCTGGGCCGGGCTGACCCCACGGGCCTTTGTCTACGGGGTCAGGGTCGCGGTCAGCCCGAGGGGACGGGTGGGTCGTGCATCGCGCCCGTGCAGCCTGATCCCGCGCCCTGCTCTGCTCGGACCCGGGCCCTTCCTCCGCCCGGCCCACCCGGCACAGCGTGGGCAGGAAAACATCCGGCCCCAGACACTGGGGTTCTGGCAGAGAGGGGACGAGAGGTCAGTGGGAACAGGAGACCCATTGTGGAGGCCAGTGCGCCTGGCCGGGAGGCCGTTCCCGCTCCGTTGGGGGCCGAGGCAGAGCCGGGGCGCGCCTGTGTGGTGGGTGCAGCAGCCCCCCGGCCCTTCCTGGAGTGGCACCCCCATGGGTTTCTGGGTTCATGGCCTTTTGAGTCACAGCCGAAGGCCTCTTATGACAGGGGAAACAGCCAGGCCGGGCGCAGCACCTGCCGAGGCCCGGGTGGGTGAGCCGTCCAGTTTGCGTCTGGCGGAAGGCTGCCCAGTGGCCCCTAGGCCTCGGGTGTCTGGACGTGCTGGGGTCGGTGGCCAGCCTCTCACCCTCGTCCCCCTCATCTCCACGAGGGAGGCCTGAGGTGCTTGCACCCCCAGCTCCATAGCAGATGGGGCTCGGGTGTGGGGCCCAGAGCAGAGCTCTCTGCCCTTTGGGGCCGGCCCCAGCACCCCCACAGGTCCCTCAGGGGACATCTGCCGCCAGACCTGGGGGTACTGGTAGGCTGGGCCCTAGGGGGCCAGTGTCCCCGTCCTGGGCTTGCTGTGGTCAGCACCTGACGTCCGCTCCCAGGGTTCAGCACGCTCCCTGTCTCCCTGAGGAGCACGTCTTTCCTCTGTCCCCAGTGCGGGCTGAAATGGGCTTCATAGAGGGGCAGAGTGGGGCGTAGACAGTGGTGGCCGTAACTCCGGTGTTGGCCGGGCCGCTGCAGGTCAGGGGCAGCTCTGGGCAGCCATGGCCCATGGGACGCTGCGGGTCTGGCTCTCATTTTATTTCGGGCAGTGGTGGCATAACCCGCCGTCCCTCGGTGATCTAACGTGGTCAGCCCCCAGGCCCCAGCTCTGGCCGCATCTGGGGGACGGACCCTGGGTGTGTTTACCAGGGCTTCCCAGGACAGGCCTCTGCATCCTGTAAACAGAGCCTGGAGGGGCCCTTGGGATGTGGTCTCCAGCTGTTGCTCTGTGGGGTCTAGTCGATGGGCCTAGGGGAGAATGTGGCGGCTCTGGGGGCCCTGGTCAGGGTCTCTGAGTCCCTCCCCCCGTGGGCAGGGACGGCTAAGGATAGCCTGGTGGTCGGAGAGCCCAGCATCCTGGGCCTCGGGAAGCCAGACGTGGCCCGAGGGGCCGACGTACGCATCGGGCTTCAGGCCCTGGACCCAGGGGTACGGTGGGCTCCAGCTGGATGGGGAGACCCCCCGCCCCCCATTTTTTAAACCAGCCAGCAACCCTGGGGGTCGGCTTCCGTTCTGAGTGGATGGGGGCTGGGAGGAGATGAGGGTCTGTGCCTGGGGCAGCAGCCTCCGGGCCCCTCGTGCCCCGAGATGGCTTTCCTTGCCCTGGGTGAGGGTGAGGGTTGCGCTCAGGGCCTCCCGCGGCGGGAGGGGCCTCGTCCGCGGCCTGAGTCCTCACCTGTCACGTGGGCTCAGCCGCGCCCTCCCAGGGCAGCGGTGAGCACCGCAGAGACTGCCCGCGGGGCTCAGGGACTGCTGCTGTGCATCACGACGACACTGGACACCTGGCCTGGACCTGGGCGTGTCCCCTGCCCTCCTGGGTGGCGTCTTCCTGTGGCGGCCCAGCCTGGGGTGCTGTGAGCGGCAGGAGTGCGAGCCTTCCGTGCTCGGCGTCCCTGTCCCTTCTCTGGGGCGACGGCACCGCTGTGCTCCACTCTTGGGGGGACTTGCCTGTGGTGTGACAGGCACCCTCAGTAGTGAAGGGTCCCCGTATCCGTTTGTAGGGTACAGCCTGGACCCCGGGATGCAGACGGAGAGGGAGAGAAGGGAGGGACGTGGGGACTCTGCTCGGGCCCCGCTGTGGTCTGGAGGCCGAGGTGACAGGGAGGGGGCCCGAGGGAGGTAGGCGTCTCCTTCTGCGGACGTGGCCGGAGAGTTTAACATTCACGGCACGTTCGCGGGGGCCGGGGGGGGACGTGTAGTCGTCTCCTGGCCAGACAGAGGTGGCGGGCAGCCTGGAGTGCTTGTGTCCTCAGACCCAGAAGCAGGTGCGATTGTAAATCAGTGTTTGTTTTTCGTTGATAAAAATGGGCTGTCTGAGGAGAAAGTGGGCTCCAGGCTGAGGCGGCCGGTGCTGTGTGTGCTTTGCCGAGGGGACCGGGCGGGGTGGCGCGTCTGGCGTGTCTGCCTCCCCACAGCACTCGCTTGTTTTAGGTGGAGAACAAGCCTGCCCCCCTCTGCCCAGGAGTCCAGGGGGCTCAGCTGAGCCGGGTTTCAGTCCCTGCCCCCCAGAGGAAATCGATGAGGGGCTTGTTGACCCAAAGAGGCCGGGCTGGGAGCGGGACCACTGCCCGCCTGCCCCGTGGCCCCTGGCAGAGGCGGGGGCGGGCGGTAGAAGGCGCCTGTGCAGGGCACATGGGCACCCAGTGGGAGCTGTAGTGGGCCGTGGGGCTGGCCCAGTACCCCCAGCGTGGGCCCCGGGAATGGGGGGTGCAGGGAGCTGGAGCCGCTGGTCCAGGCGGGGCTCAGGAGGCCTGCTGAGGCGCCCGTGTGAGTGCCGACAGCGAGGTCACTCACGCTGGGCCCTGGCCCAGTCCCCAGTCCCAGGTGCTCATTCTGCACTGTGAGCCTGTGACCCGGGACCCTGTGCTGCGGGTGGGAGGGCAGAGGCTCCGCCCACAGGGCCGCCTTCTCCGCAGGCTCCACTCGGGAGCCTCCCGGGCCTGGCCGGGCTCCTGACCGCAGCTCACACCTGGCTGCCGCGTTCACACCCAGGCCAGCACTTCACACGGCCGCCGGGCGCCTGGCACCCTCTGCCCCGCGGGTTAACCATTAATGCAGCCAGGGCTGGAGTCCGGGGCTAGCCTGCCTGTGGGGCGGTGCCTGGTTGCCAGGGTGCAGGGCCCACCCCACTGCCTGGGGTCCCCTGACTCCTGGACTCCAGGCCTCTGCAAAGCAAGGGGCCCCTTTGCCCCTGGGCTGGGGACTTCTGCTCGGGCCTGGGTCTCCCTCGGCCCTGCTGGCTTGGATGGCCCTTCACCTGCTCAGGCAGCAACCTGTGGGCTCTGCTCCCTTCTACCTTGGTGGCCCCAGATGAACAGCGAGGTCCTGGGGGCTGGACCCTGGCCGCAGGTGTTGGCACAGGCGGAGTGTCTGCCATTTGCCTGGCTCTGCGCGGGGACCTTGGGGCCAGCAGGAAGGCCGCAGTCATTCCTTGCTGGGGACCAGAGCACAGGCTGTGGGCCTTTGGGGGTGGGGACCCCGCTGGGGCTGCCGGTGGTGGGGGCCGGAGGGAGGGTCTGTAACGTCGGAAGTGAGGGAGCAGGGCCGCCTGCCTGCTGCTCACTGATAAGCGTCCGGAGCTGGGCGTGTGTGTGTGCACGCATGCGTGTGTGCGTGCCTGCGTGTGTGTGCATGTGTGCGTACACATGCCTGTGGGGTGGGGTAGAGCCCTGGTCCAGGGCAGACGAGCCAGTTTCCTGGGGTCCGTGGGGTTAAGACACCCCACCCTGCTTCCTCCACTGCCTGGATGGTGCCTCGGCCCCTCCGGCTGGGTGGACTTGGGGCCGTGTCCTCCTGCAGTGCTCGGGCAGGGGTGTGGAGGTGGCTCTGTGCTCAGAGGTTTGGGGCTGGCGGCCTGTTGATGGGTGGTGGTGGCTTCGCCCGAACTAAAGAGAACCCACTGAGTCTGCGTTCCCCTCGCCACCTCCTCCGGGACGGCCTGGGGTCTCTGCCCACACTCCTGAGAAGGCCAGCTTCCTGGGGGCCACGAGAAGGCCTCGTGCCTGGGCCAGGGTGTCAGCCGGCCTTGCTGGCAGTGTGGCCTGGAGCCCATCACACCCAGACCCGGCAGCCTCCTTGTGGGCCGGGGGCCGAGCCGGCTCCCCATGCTGACGCCTGGGCCAGGAGCAGCAGCAGCAGCAGTGGCCGCCGCCCCCTGTGCCCCGGTCTGTCCCGTTATACTGCTGAGCACACGTCTGGAAACTTCCGTTAGCCCGGCTGTCCCTGGAACGCAGAAGCAGGCGCCGCCCCCTCCCGCCCACCTTGCCGTCCGTCCGTCCTCAGACCTCCTGGCTGCACCTCGGGTTTATTTTAAGCTAAAATGGGACCAAACCACAAATGCCGCACTGAACCTTGTTCTGTCGCGTGGCGCTGCCGCCTCGCCCACCGGGAGGAGGTCAGAGGTCCGGTCCCGGCCCCCTCCTCGCCGGGCGGGGCGCGGCGCTCACCGGCCCTCGTCTCTCCGCAGGTGGCCAAGGTGGAGTACGTCAGGAAGAAGCCGAAGCTGAAGGAAGTGCAGGTGAGGCTGGAAGAGCACCTGGAGTGCGCGTGCGCGGCCGCCAGCCCGGGCCCGGGCCACCGCGAGGAGGAGACGGGTGAGCCGGGCGTCTGCGTCTGTGTCTGTGTCTGCGCGGGGCCGGGCGGGGCGGGGCGGGGCGGCTGCTGCCTGCACCAGTCTCCCGGGGGCCGCTCGGGCGGCGTAGGATCACGTGTCCCTCATCCCGGCTCGGTGGCCGGCAGTGGTCACGAGGGCGCCGTGCCGGGGGACGGTGCCCCGCGGGAAGGCGGTGTCACAGGGCGGCTGGTGGCCGTCCCCGCCGTGGTGCAGCGTGGCATCGGCCGGGGCCGAGGACACCAGGCGTGGTCCCGCCGGCGCTGATGGAGTTTTCTTTCAGAGAGAGACGGCTCAGGTGTTTCTGCCTCAGCTCCCAGCGGGCGCCTCCCTTAGGCCCACCCGCCTCCCGCCCTCTGTTAACAGGAAGGCGTAGGGAGGCAGGTAAAAAGCGGAAAAGGAAAAGGTTAAAGCCCACCTGACAGCCGGCCAGGTAGGAGCGGACCATGGGTGAGCCCCACGGGAGGGCGCGGTGGCTGATCAGGGCGAATCTCCCCCCACCCCCGGCGAGGACGTGGCCGTGATTGGCCTGATCGCGCTGTGAGCTTCTGGTGTCTGGCTGGGCCCCGGGTCTCCCGTCCCCGGCCTTGCCCCCGCCCCCTGCCGCCGCTGCACGGGAAGCCCCGAGCCCCTGCTCTGGCTTTGGTCTTTCCGTTGATTCGGGGGGCAGAGGTGTCACAGAGCTGTAGTGATTGGGGCCTCCTGAGCGGGGTTGAGGGTGTCTCTGACATCTACCGGATGGGGTCAGCCCACCCCATGGGACAGAAAGCTGAGGGCTGCAGAGACTGCAGGTAAGGGCAGTTGAGGATGCGTGGCTCCTGCCTGGAAAGGCTTTGTAAACGTAGAGGCTGTTGGCTGCCCTGTTGGGAACTGTGTTGGCTGCTAGGAGCACCCCCGAAACAGCGAGGTTAGAGGTTAGGTAGAAGCTCCCAGCTCACGTGCAGATGGCGAGACCAGAGCAGGTATGGCACTCTCAAGTTGACGGGGACCCTCTTCCACCCAGGACTGGTTCCCCATCCTCGGGGGGTGCCTCACAGCCCAAAATAGCTGCTATAGCTCCAGAAATCACATCCATACTCCGAGCTGAAAGAAAGAGGAAGGCGGGGAGAAGGGTGAAACGACCGTTTTAGAGAAATCCCACCCGATGACTTCTGCGTTGACCTCCCTGGCCATCCCTTGGCAGTCAGAGAGTCTCACCGAGGTGTGCTGCTCCCAGGACAGATTGGGATTTGGGCAACCGCCACCAGCACAGGGGAGGCGGCTTCAAGCCTTCCTGACCTCTGGTGTCGGCCTGCCTGGCTCTGGGCACGTGGGAGCCCATGGCATCCAAACACCCAGGGTGAGAGGGGCAGGCGTCGGAAAGCCCGGGCTGCGGCCGGCTGCACGGCTGCAGGGGGCTGCCAGCGCAGGAGCTTTCACGGCCCGCGGGTCAGGAGCTTTCGCTAGGACTCTGTGGGGAGGCAGGGCCTACAGGGGCGGGTCCCCGGAATAGCCCCAGATGGCTGCTCAGCCTTGGCCTCTGCTGGCCCAAGGGTGTGGTATGGGGTGGCTCTGTGCTCTGTGCGTCCATCTACAGAGCCAGCTGTTGACAGAGACCCCAAAGCGAGAGGTGGGTGCCCCTGCTGGCACGCAGGCTCTGGGCACGTGGGTGGTACAAGTGTTAGGACGAGCAGTGGACAGGTGACTTAGGATGGGCACAAGCCGCTCTCGGCTCAGAGCTCAGTGAGGATCTGCCTGGTCAGAGACGCTGGCTGGCTGGCTGGCAGTGCCCACCCTCAGGGCTGCCTCATGGCCCAGGATGGCTGCCAGAGCTCCAGAAATCACATCCAACTCCAGGCTGGAAGAAAGGAAGGTGAGGAGAAGAAGACCTTTCTGGGCCTCGGTCTGTCCGGCTGGAGAACGGGGTCCACTCGCAAGCCGTGTTTTGTGAGCTCCGAGAGCCTCGCCCCAGTTCTGGGCAGGATGGTGCCGAAAGGGTCACGAGCATCTTTGGTTTGAAAAATCTCACGGAGACGTCAAACCCCAAGACCGGCCGCGGCGGGCGTGCGCACGCCCCGATGGGCGGTGCCGACCACGCGGCGGCGTGTGTGCGGGCAGTGTCCCCTCAGTGTCTGTCTCTCGCTTCCCCCGCAGATGTGAGGTGAGGACAAGCGGGTAGCCCTCTCCCGGGACACGGCGTACGTGGCGTGTTACATTCCTGAACCTACTATGTACGGTGCTCACTGCCGGCGTGCGGTCTTTGTCCTCCTCTGTGGAAAACTGTCTCCGTGGGCACTCTGGAGAACAGAGACACTACACGTCGTCTGAGGCGACCTCGAGCGAGTGTTGTGGCGCTCGGTGGGACAGCGGCCGGCTTCCTGGTTGGAGAGAGCCACGCCGCGGCCACACGGACTCTCGGACGGACGCCGGAGCGGCTGCGGGAGCGGAGGGCGCCCATGGGATGGAGGCGACAGACTCCGCCACCGACTGGACCTCTGCCCGGGTGGTCGCAGGTGCTTGGCCCGGGACCCGGGGCCTGCCGCTTCTGGAAGGCGAGCCACGCGGACGGGCCGGGCCGGGCCGCCGGGCCCGGGCGTGTCGGAAACGGCCGCGGGACTCGGAAGCCACGTCTCCCTCCGTAGTGTTTAAGTCCACACAGAACCTTCCTGAGAGCCTTAAGTGCGTTTTTTTTTTACACCATAAAGTGATTATTAAGCTTTCCTTTTTACTCTTTGCCTGCTTTTTTTTTTTTTTTAATTATCTCTTGGATGACATTTACACCAATAACACCAGGCTGCGTGACAGGACAGTGGGACGGTATTCTTCCTGGCGGGATGCGAACGAATGGGATGTATTAAAATAAACATGATAAACCCACCTCCGCATCAGTTCCTAACTGCTTCCGGCTCGACGTGTTTCTCTCTTGACCCATCTTTCGTTACTTTTTAATTTAAGCCATTTCGAGAACTATGCGAGAACCAATCAATGCCGTCCCCGGCCCCCGGCCCCCAGAGCTGCCGCCGTCTGCCGTGGCCATCGGGGGCCGGCGAGGTGGCTCCTGCTGCCGCCGGTGTTCGGGCAGAACCGAAATGCTTTGTTTTCGGTGAGGTGTTACACTTTACATGTACTCGACAGCAATGTGTGTGTGTGTTTCGTTTTTGTTTTGTAAAGGTGAAGTTTGTGTTTTTATCTAATATGACCAGTTCTGTATACCTGAGAGCCTGCTGGTTTTTGTTTTTTTTCTCTGAACTGAAAGGAAACAAAAAAAAACCTACCGACCAAACCCACACGCATGGAGCACGCCCTGTCTTTCCAGTGGCCTAGCCGAGTTCTGTCTCCGGTCACAGCCTGTGGCACGGTGGCCGGGGTTTCCTGGGTGATGACTGGGAAGTGACAGCCTTCTGGGCCAGCAGTGCCCCTGGGACTGACTGCCCTGGGGACTCGAACGTGAGAGAGCCACGCCGCGGCCTGGGGGTGTCGGAAACGGACCGGGTTGGAGAAGCCACCTGCCAGTGTGCGGGGCCGAGCCGAGATGGAGGCCATACACCTGTCCGAGCTGCCACGTGGGTGACGGTGCCAGTCCAGAAGCGGCCGACCTCACCGTCCTTGCACGCAAGCCCGTGAAGGGTGCGTCCTGTGTCGCCCACAGCTCGCTGTCCTCGTCTGCAAAGCCACGAGGCTTGTGTGACTGTCGGGCGCCTCGTTGGTCTGGAGCGCCGGCGAGCGTCCCGTGTCCCGTGTTCGGCGGAGATTTTATGAAGGGCTCCTTCGGGAGGCACCCTCACCGTGCGGTTTCGGCTGCAGCATGGCGCCTCAGGGCGTCGTGGGGCTGGGCCAGGCGGCCATGTCCCTTGGTTCTCGTCTGACCCTCGCAGTGGAACGTGGTGGACCACGGCTCCGTGTGAGGGGCCACCGAGGCCCTGCCCCGGGCCCCGTGCTGGGCACGGCGGGCTGTGCCGTCCGTGACACTGTCGTGAATATGTGTCTGATGTCGGGTGTATAGACGTAGTTTGCGTTTATGCCTCTGCGAGGCGCCGAGAATTCTGCTTCATTTTCCTTCACGTGAAACCGGCTGGCGCATGATCTGCCCCTTAAAGTGGTAGAGCAGAGAAGCCTGGCCGGCCTTTGGGGCCGAGCACGTGCTGCCAGGGGGCCCAGGCGCCCGCGGGGCTGCTGGAGGGAGGCTGGGGGGGGTCTCGGACAGCTGGCTGCCTTCCTCCATCGCCCAGCTGAGGGCCTGCACGGCTGGACAGAGCTGGGGCCACAGGGGTAACCAGTGCATCCTGCCCCGAGCGGGGACCCCCAGCCCTGAGAGGCTGCAGCCCGTGAAGCTGCGGGCGGGGCCGGGCCAGGGCTCTGCCCTGCGTCCTGCTCTTCCCAGGCCCCTTCCCACCCCGTCGCCCTGGGCTAACTGGGTGCAGCTGAGAGGCAGCCTTCGCTCAGGGCTGGCTCTCCGTCCTCATGACCCCTGCGCCTTCAAGCCATGGGCCCCTGGGCCTTGATATGCGTCAGTGGGAGCTGCAGCTCAGGGAGCACGAGGTTTGTGGTGCCAGAGCAGGTGGGGGCACCTCGGGTCCTGGAGCCCTGGCAGGGGTCCCGGGCGGGGCCGTCTGCGTCCTCGTGCAGAAGCATGTGACACCTGCCCCAGCCTGTCCCCATTTTTGTGGTCCTGGCCCCACGTTGCAGAGGAACAAAGCTCTGAGGTGGAGGCCTCCACCCTGTGCATCTGCAGTCCCCTGGTCACAGCTGCCCTCGCCTCGTGTTGGGGGTTCCAGGAGTGGTCGGGATTCCAGGCGGTGCGGCCTCCTCCTCCTCCCCCTCTGTCCGGGCCTTGGGCTCCGGTCTGAAGTGGGCGGGCCTGGCTGGAGGGCACTGTGCCCACGTGGCCGGCCAGGGTCCTGCGGTCTCACCCTCCAGCTGGCCGGCCCAGGGTGTGCTCAGACCACCTCTGGGTGACAGGCCTCTTGGCCTCTGCTTTCCAGTCTGGCACACAAAGCCCCGTGTGGACCCAGGGACATGTCACACTATGACCCACATCTTGGCCTCGGGTCCCTCCCACCCCGTTCTAGAGACAGAGCTGTGCCTACGGTGTGTCCTCAACTGTCTTGGAGGCACCCTGAGTTCTCTTGGGGGGGGGCAGCAGGAAGTTGTCCTGGGAGGCAGCTGTGTCTAAGGGGTCCCTGTCTCCTGGGTCCTCGGCCTTCCTGAAGAGGCCGGGGCGCTGGCCCTTTGGTCTGGGGTGGCTGAGCCCGGGCTGAGGGCCTTTATGTGCACTGAGTAGTCAGACGTGCCCCCTATGAAGGGGGCTCACCCCGTGGGAGAGCCAGGTGCTCAAGGTCAGAGGAGGACGCCTCGCCTGTTCCCTTGAGGGGGACCCAGGGCCCTGACCTTTGACCTTCTGCCCTTCCCCGGGGCGGGCTGTGCTGTAGCAGTGCTGACGTGTGCACGTCTCCCCGTCGCGGGGTTGCACAGGACTGAGGGGCCGTCCCGGGGGCAGCAGGAGCGGGGTGGGGGGCCAGGCTTTCAGCCCAGGCGCTCGGAGCCTGAGCCGGAGACCCGAGGTGGACGGAGCAGAAGGGCCTCGCCTTGCACCAGCGCGGGACCCGGTCCAAGCCAGCACCCCGCCTACACCGCTGCCGGCGCCATGACAACTAGCGACGTCACTGCTGCTCAGCGGGGTGTGTGGTGGAGACCGAGGCTCGATGTTGGGACCGGCCCCTCCAGCTGCAGCCCTTAGCTGCTTGCTTCCCAGGTCCTCGGGGTCCTGGGCGGCAGCCCCCCGGGAAGCTGTTCCCCTAGTCGGCCACGCCGCTGCGTGCCAGGCGTTCCCACGCGGTCCCCGTGTGCGGGCCGTGGGCAGCAGCCTGTGGCAGGTGCTCAGGCCCCGCCCGCAGGGTCCCCTCCAAGGA
The DNA here is from genome assembly GCF_902729225.1 of Pteropus medius. Taxonomy (NCBI): domain Eukaryota; kingdom Metazoa; phylum Chordata; class Mammalia; order Chiroptera; family Pteropodidae; genus Pteropus; species Pteropus medius. The sequence goes on along the minus strand of NW_024340699.1, from coordinate 15,703,204 downwards.
CGGAGGCGGTACAGTGGTACAGCGGTGCTCGGTCCCTGGTGCTCGGTCCCCATCTGCTTCCTGGCCGCCCTGCAGCACGGCGGGCGGGCCTGTGTCCCCTGAGCCCGCTGGCCCCGGCTCGCCCCCGGCGGCAGTCACCGCTGACGCGAATGAGCAGTTCGGTGCCGTCTGCGGGGTCGCCTGTGGGGCCGAGCCGCACGACAGCGCGAGTTGGGGCCCGTCCCCGCGGCTCCGGCCATGGCTCCGAGCTCTCCTCAGCCCCTGCCCGCCGTCCCGTGTCCCCCCGGCCCCGCACCGCTCAGAAGCCCAGTGCGGAAGGAAGCTCGAAAGCTGGTGGGCCCTGCGCCCGGCCTGCCAGGATCCACTCACCCCGCAGAGGCACGACCCTGCGGCCTCACTGTGTTTGGTGGGTGCAGACCAAGGCCGGGAGTGGCGGTGTCCCCTGGGGCCTGGCCTGGAAGCAGGGCCAGTGTCCCCAGCCCATGTGGGTTGGGGAGGGCTATTTATAAGGACACTGTGCACTGACCCTTTGACCACTTGGGGACGGCTGAGGCAGGTGTCAGGACAAGCTCTGCTGGGCTCCTCCTTGCCCGGACCACCCAGAGTGTATCCTGGGCGTGTTGCCATTTGCCCTTGGGCATCCCACATGACCTTGGGCGACCTTGCCATGTGGTTGTGGCCGGTGGGTCACTTCACTCTCAGAGACTACCGCTGGGTGGCTGTGCCGGCCACCCTGGTGTATGGAGAGGCTGTGGCTGCCACACGCCCGCCGGAAGGGGACTTGGGGTCCCCCACCCACCCCTGCAGCTCAGAGGGCTGAGGTGGGGGCTGCTCCGTAGATGAAGGGGGTATGAGCCGTGGCTTGAAGCCAGGCCCCGGGACCGCCCGATTCAAACCCAGCCACCCACCAACCCAAGCCCCCAGCCCCGTCTTCACCCCGTGCCACGTGCCTGTAAGAGATCAGGTGTGAGGCTGGGGCGCAGGCCCCGGCCAGGTCACCTCCCTCCCTGCAAGCCGAGCTCCCTGGGGACATCAGGCCACCGTGCCCTGCTCACGCCTGCTTCGGCCGAGTGTCTTCCTGGGTCCGTTTTCTCCTCACCAACCTGCATGTGGCCTGGAGACGGGGCCGGCAGTTCAGTCTTCTCGGGCCCCAGTGATTTCTGAGGTCCGGTGGTGGTGAGCTCAGAGCCGGGGTCCTCGTAGCCCTGGGGACCCCTGGGGGCCTCCGTCTCAAACTGCCGTGACTGCACTGACGAGGACCCACTGAGTTGCCCCTGGGTTGGGGGCTGGGACCCAGCCTGGCCTTGGAGGTGCCAGCAGTGTGCAGGAGCTGGCCTGTCACCCCAACACCGCCAGAGCTGGAACCCACCCACGCTCTGAGGGGTGCTGGGACACGGGCGTGCGCTTCTGCAGAATGAGATGCTCCCATTTCCAGCTGGGCCCTTGGGCTGCCGGGAAATGCGGTCTTCACCGTCTGGCTGCGGCCCGCCCGCCCGTGGGCACACACGGCCTTCGCCCCTGCCCCTTCGCGGCCCTGTGGCCCTCACTGCCTCCTGCTCTGTAGAGCCGAGCCGTGTTGGGTCAGGGCTCTGCTGGGCACTGCGCTGCCCAGAGGCCCTTAGCGGCTCTGGTGTGCAGGCAGAGAGGCAGGAGCACTTCCTTCCCCTCCATGGTCCTCCCGGGCGGGGGACACACGGCAGGCTCCAGGCCTGGGCAGGAGAGCGGCATGGGGGCTGCACCCCTCCACACCCAGCCCTCGGCCACGGAGTGTGGGCTCTGAGTCCCCGTCACTCTTACGTGGGGACCCCTAGGCCCTCAAGACCACCTTCTCACATCTCACGTCTCCCTGACTGTCGGGGACAGGGAGCCCAGAGCACACACCTGGGCGGGGCCAGCCCTGGGCAGGACCCCGAGCCCCGGCCTGGCCTCTGAGTCCATCTCCACTCCTGGGCTCTGGGTGGGCTGGGCCCTGTGCCAAGCCTGAGGGCCCCGGGGCCTGGGCTGGGGGTGGGCTGTGCCCGGGTATGACTGGGCATCAGCCTGTGGCACCTCAGGCGGCTCTGTGGTACAAAGGGCACCTTCTCCAGGTGCTTGAGGATGGCCTTCTGTTGGGCTGGCCGGGGACAGGTACTGGGCCTCTATCTGGCTGCCCCAGGGCCCTTCCTGGTCCTAGCTCAGCTCTGCAGGCCCTCAGGGCGAGTAGGCAGGTGTCACCTGGAGTACAGGCCTCCCCCACCCACCCCCGCCCGCCCTCTGAGGTCTCCTTGGATCCAGGGGGCCCTGGGCCTTTCCCTACAGCTGCATTTCCGGACAGAAGCAGGCTGCTGCAGACTTGCTGGGGCCTGTGCGCCCACGGCGGCTGCCACCTGGGGCTGGAGCTGCTTGTACCTTGTCGAGACGGAGCCCCATAGCTCAACCCCGCAGACGCCCGTGAACTCTGCCTGACCCCACAGCCACCTTCCCATTTTTTGAGGGTCCAAGGCCCTCCTCCCGTCCCCCGTCACAGCCTGGCAGTGCCAACTCCTCACTCTTTCTGCTGGGACCGGGAGCCAGCTCACCCAAATAGCACCCACCAGACTTCCTCCGGGGCCAGCAGATGGACGAGCCAGACCCACATCCGAGCCGGGCTAGAGGCTGCAGCGGCCAGGTCTCCAGAGGCTTGTGTGTCATTCATTCATTCGTTCATTCTTTCTCATCTCAGAGAGCGCACACCGAGATGCGGCCTCTGTGCAGCCTGGGGTGGGAGACGGAGGGCCGGGCGCTCGGTGGCCGTCGGGGCCTCACGCAGGCCCTCCCCTTCACCCGACCTTGGTCTCCTCGTCCGCAAGGTGACTAACCAGCGGGGTTAGACCACGGGAGGCCCGAGTTGCCCCAGATTTTGGGCACAAGATGATTTTAGGTGGTGCCGTGATAAACGTTTATGACCATATATTTTTTTTTTCTTTTTTTAAAGAATTTTATACTTTTGGCGCTTGTATTTGTGTCTTTGATTTATTCTGAGTCGACTTTGTATATGGTGTGACGGGTGTCGCGTCATTCTGTTGCATGTGGATGTCCAGTTGTCCATTTGTTGAAAGACTATCTGCTGTTGCAGGCCTGGGCACCCTTGTCGATAACCAGCTAACTGACCGTAATGTGAGGGTCTCAGCCCTGTTCCACTGACCTGTCACCTGCCCTGTGCCAATGCCACCCAGGCCTTAAAGCTGTAGCTTATGGTAAGTTCGAAATCGGCGCCTTCCAACTCTGCTCATCTTTGTCAGCATCATTCTGGTTATTTTGGGTTCGTTGTCTTTCTATTTGAATTTTGGGATCGGCTTGTCCGTTTCTACGAGGAAGGCACCTGGGATTTCGATAGGGAATGTGTTGACTCTGGATCAGTCCGGCGGGGTTACTGCCTCCATGTTACACCTTCCAATCCGTGAACACAGGGTATCTTTCTGTTCATTTAAGGTCTTCAATTTCTTTCAATGATATTTTTTGTAATTTTTTTTTTAGGTGAGGCAACGCTTGGTTGACCTCAGATTACAAAGACCTTGTCAGTTTATAATCCCTTATTTTTCATTTTTTACGCCTACAGCACCTGGTCTTCCTGGAAGGTCTCCCATCCAAGTACTAGCCAGGCCCGACCCTGCTTAGTTTCTGAGATCGGACGGGATCGGGCGTGTTCAGGGTGGCGTGGCCGTAGACTTTTGTTTTGTAATTTTTAATGTATAAGCCTTGCACTTCTTTTACTAAATTTATTCCTAAGGAGTCTATTCATTTCGCTGCTGTCGGAAGTGAATTGTTTTCTTAATTTGATTTCGGATTGTCCGTTGCTCATGCACCCGGAACAATGCATGGCTGGTCTTTGTGGATCGGTCTTGCATCCAGCAAGCTTGCTGCCCTGTTTCTCAGCGCTGACGCATGTGTGCGCTCGGATTCCTGGTTCTCCACACACGCGATTGTGTCAGCTGCCAACAGGAGTCATGTCCTTCTTCCTTTCCAGTCTGGATGCGTTTTATTTCTTTTTCCTGCCTGACCTTCGGGGGGCAAACCCTAAGTCTTCGCTGTTAGACAGGGTGCCAGCTGTGGTTCTGTGTCGATGCCTTTAATCAGAGTGAGGGACTTCTCTTCTGTTTCAAGTTTGTTGAGTGTTTTTTTATCATGAAAGGGGGTTGGATTTTTGTTAAATGCTTTTTTAACTTCAACAGATCATGTTTTTTAATTTTTTCTCTTAAGATGGTATGTATATTTAGATTGATTTTTTCTGTTGAACCAACCTTGCATTCCCGGGATCACTCCCACCTGGTTATGGATGTAACTGTTACCTTTATGTGTTGCTGGGTTCAGTTTGCTAATATTTTGTTGAAGATTTTTACGTCTATACGTGAAGGATTGTGGTCTGTGGTTTTCTTTTCTTGCGATGTCTTTGGTTTTGGTATCGGCACATAAAAATCATGCTGCTTTGAGAGTAAGTTCCTTCCTGTCCTATTTTTTGGAAGAGTTCGGGAAGCGCTGGTGTTATTATTATTATTATTTAATGTGTGGTAGGATTCACCAGTGAACCCGTCTGGTTTTGAACTTTTCCACGTAGGAAGTTTTTTGATTATGATTTCAACCTCTTTGCTCGTTCTATAGATTGTTATTTTTCTTGGAGTCATTTCTTTTTTGTCAGTTTCAGTAGTTTTCGTGTTTCTGGAAATTCGTCCATTCCGTCTAAGTTAGGTAATATCTTGGCACGCAATTGTCGAGAGTATTTCCTTAGGATCCTTTTTATTTCTGTAAGCTTGGCAGATCCCTTCTTTCATTTTTGCTTTTAGTGATTTGAGTCTTCTCTCTTTTTCCTCAGTCGGTGTAGCAAAAGATTGATCAATTTCGTTGGTCTTTTCAAAGAAACGACTTTGGCTTAGTTAATATTCTCTATTTTTTTTCTACCCTTTTAAATTTATTTTCCTCTGATCTGCATTAGTTTCTTCCTGTGCATGTTTGGAGCTGAGTTTGCTGTCCTTGATCCATTTTCTTAAGATGGAAGATTAAGTTATTGGTTTGAGATCTTCTTTTTAAAAAAAAATAATATAGGAGTTTGCAGCTATAAATTTCCCTCTAAGCACTGCTTTAGCTGCACCCCGTAAGTGTTGGCTTCAGAGTGTTTTCCAAGTTTCCCATGAGCATTTGTCGTGTGTACTTCTGTCTGTGTTTTTTTCCTGCTTGTGAGACGAGCTCCTTCCTAGGCTGTGAGATACTCTTCAAAACCACGATTCCTTCTGGCTTCTAGGAGTCCCCCTGGCTGAGTAGCCATCTGGCCGTGGTCATGCAGATGACCCCTCGTCCCCTGCTCCCTGCAGGATCTGGCTGAGTTCCTGGGTGTACACTTTCTAGAAGTGGACGCCCCGTTATGTCCTGCTGTCCACCCCAGCAGTGGGCATTTCCGCCCAGGCCTGGCAGTGTGCACGCACCCCAGTGTCCTTCTCGTGGTGGCGTGTGGGCTGCGTGAAGACGTAGAAACGGAACTCTGCTGCAGAAAAAGGCAGCGCCGAGGCTGGTGGCCAGTGTCGGTGAGATGCCACGTGAGCACCGAAACGTCGCTGCCGCCAGGGTGGCCCCCGCTTGGCCTCGGGGGTGGGGAAGAGCCCCGGCGGACGGGGAGGTGGTGTCATCCCGACAGCTCCTCACGTGGCCTCCTCTGGGGAAGTCATAGCCCACCTTCAAGGTCGGTTTTGTCCTCATGGAGGGGTCGCAATTCATCAGGAGGCAAAGAGCCCCAGGCCGAAGCGGGGCGGGGAGGCTGGAGGGGCAGGTGCAGCCTTAGCCCCTGGGCCTGTGCGAACGTCCTGGCGGTGGTCAGGAGCCCCGTTTTGCAGATATTTGCAGATCGAGGACAGGTTTCTTGGGGACTTCCTGGGGGGCATCTCAAGGCCTCCTTGGCTGGGCATTCTCGCTGTGAGGTGGCCCTTCCCCGGTGGACGAGCAGGGGTGGGGCCCAGCCGAGGGCTCAGACTCCAAAGGCATCGCCCACCAGCGCTGCCGCCCCTCCCCTCCCCCTCCCCCTGCCCCCTGCTCCCTTCCTCCCCGTCCTGTCCTGTGTCCTTCGCCCCCTTGCCCTTCCCTGCCCTCCCTCTCCATTTTTCGGAGCCACCTTCCCGGGGACCCAGAGCTGCTCCCTCCCAGACTGAGCCTCAGGGGGCAGCCGTCCAGCCTCTTTGTGTAAGGATGGTGCTGGGGCCCGTCGTGGGGGGCGGAGGACTAGAGGGCTCCATTTACCTAAGACCGGTGTGCGTGCATGTGCGTGCGCATGTGTGCGCCTGTGCATGCGTGTGCGTGTGTGTGTGTGCGTGCGCGTGCCTGCGTGTTGGCTGTCGGCCTGAGCTGTCTGCCTGGGTGGCGTCTGGGGGCCCCTCAGCTCTGCATACCTTCCGCCTGCTTCCCCCACTCCTCACGCACTGCCCTGCGGTGCCCGTGCACGAAGGGGACCCTGACAGCCGCTTCCTGGGGGCTGGCAGGAAATGTACCGATGTGTGGGGCCGGGCCGGGCACCCGGGCATCGTACCCTCTCCGAGCTCATGGGAAACGCCGAGTTCCCTGAGCACACCAGCCCTCAGAGGAGCCTTGAGGGAGGTGCCAGCTGAGCCAGCTGGGGCCAGAGAGGGACTATGACGACATGTCGGGACACACGGCAGCACCACGGGCTCTTCCTGTGGCCCGAGAGACATCTGGGAACAACGCATATTTGGTTCCCCCAGACCTCACTCCAACAATGGAACCTGAATTCAAACACCAGGTCTCAGGAGTCTAGACCCTGATGGTGCAGGGGGTGGGGTGGGGGACACAGGAAGGACGGCCCCACTTTCAGAGGCATCTGGGCTCCGGAGCCAAATTCATAGCAGCCTGAAAAACACCCTCCGGAAAAAAGCAGCCCGAATCATCATCTCATGTGTTTCAAAAATTCTGGCATTTTCCCCCTCAAAATCTGTCCTAGTTATGCTTGAGATCTCCTGACCCCAGAATACTTTTATTTATGACAGAAAACTCGTCTCCATGGCAACGCCTTAGGAAGCTGCAGCCTCGAGATTATAACTCCCCAACAGTGAAGACAATAAATGGATTTTTCACAAAACAGTGTAGGGAGGGCTCCGGCGAGAGCCAGCCTGCCAGGCAGTCTGGGGAGGGGGTTCGGGCGAAGCGGCAGAGCCCACCAAGGTTGTGGGGTGAGGGGGAGGCCTTGCGCTGGTCTCTGTCCTAGCCTTCCAGGAGCAGCCAGCACTAAACCCCCGCCCTCCCCCCATCCTGAGCAAACGTGCCCAAGGCTGCACGGGGGGCCTGAGACCGATGCCGGGGCCTCACCCACACCTGGCGCCGGGGTCACCCAGCAGCCTGCCCGAGCCATGCGTGAGCTGGTCCCTCTCCCGGGAAATGGGCCTGGAGAGCGGAAGTGCTCTGGTTGCCCCCGAAACATGGCCGTCATCTCTGGGAGCCCTGAGCTGCCCAAGGCTGGAAGCCCTACGATGTACAGGTCAGTCCAGATGGCAGTGAGGGGCCAGCACTGGTCCATGCACTAGAGAGACCGTTCCTCTTGTCGGGCATGAACGGGTGCTTTACCAGCGGGAACCTCCAGCTGGACGGCCAAATTGAACTGCTTGTCTGGGCCCATGGTCTCAGCCGCCGCCCGCCCGTCCATCCGTCCGCAAATCCTCTTACCTAAATGCCTTACAATCGTCATCACCACCGTCCCGCCCGTCTGCCCCGCCACCGTCAATCCGCCCCACTAAATGCCCGTCCGCCCATCCGTCCGCCGTCTACCCCACCGTCCGTCACCCGCCTAAATGCCCATCCGCCATCCCTTGTCCATCACTTACATCTATACACCCCGCCGTCAAATCCGCCACTAAATGCCCATCCACCCATCCGTCACTTATCCTTACCACCTGCCGTCCATCCCTTACCCACTACCTAAATGCCATCCGCCGTCACCCCATCCGTCCCCGCCGTCTGCCACCCTGGTCCGTCACCGTCCGCACCTAGATGCCCGTCCTTCTGTCCTTACGTCAAATCACTTGTCTGCCCGCCTGCGTCCGTCCACCCGTCCGCCGCCTAAATGCCTGTCCGTTCGTCCTTACCGCCCGTCCGCCCGTCTGCCCACTACCATCCGTCCGTCCACCATCTGCCACCTAATGCCCGTCACCGTCCACCTGTCCAAATCCGCCTTCTGCTCGCCCATCTCCGCCATCCATCCACCAATCCGTCCGTCTCCATCCACCCATCCGTCCATCCATCCATCCACCCATCACCCATCCACTCACCTTCCCTTCCATCCATCAGCCATTCATCCAACCAATATTTTTCAGCACCTACCAGGAGCCTGTCTCTGTGCCGGGCACACTGAACCTTTGTCCGCCTGGCACCAGCTACCAAGGGGACTGTCTGGATTCTCCACGCCGCTGTGGGCTGGGGCGGGGCCGGAAGGAGGAGGCAGCCCTGGCTGGCACTCTCGGGTCCCGACGCTGTGTGACGTGGACCCTTCTTGTTTTAGTTCTCACAGCCACCCTGCGGGGCAGGAGTGGAAAGTGAGGGGCAGGTCCAGGAAGCCGCTCGCCCCACATCCTGGAAGGGAGGACTCAGGATTTGAACCTGGGCTGAACTGGGTTTTCACCCCTAGGGTCTTCTGCCTCTCTGGGGCTGCGGTCGGCCTGCTGAGGGCGCCTGACCTGGTCTGGGGGATCAGGGAAGACTGCCAACCTGACTGGGACTCAGGACAAGCAGGGGGCAGGGAGCAGGGGGCAGAATGTCCAGGAGGGAGGACCAGCTGCGGGCAGCCTTCTCGCAGCTCACGGGAGTGGGAGGTGGGCGTGGGCGAGGTGAGGAGGGCTACCCGCCCCCGCCCCTCCTCCGCCCCAGCTCAGCTCCCCGTGGCGGGGGTCCCACCCAGACCACCTGTTAACAGGCCGCTAATGAGCTGCCTGTGAGGAGAGGAGATAGAGCGATTAGGCGGGGTCAGCCCGGGTTCCCAAACACTGCGGATGAGCTAGACAAAGCTGTTCTTCAGAGACACCGCTGTCTGGAGCCAGACGCTCCTCGGAGCGCTGGAAGCAGTCAATCAGCGGGACCAGGTGCTGGCTTCCTGCCACTGTGCCGGGCTCCCTGCTTCCCCGGAGGCGGGCCTCTGTCGGCCGCCCCCTCCTGGTCCAGGGGGCGAGAGGCTTGGCCCAGGTGCCCCCTCGGCTCATGGGGACCTGCCCGGGCTCGCCGTGGTGGCCCTACCCCTTCCACTGGCCTGCAGGGATTGACCTGGGGTGACTTTTACGGGAGGCTGTGGCTGCCTCCCGCGGCCCGAGAACAGCAGGACAGTGTCCCCCAGTGTGGGGCACTGCTCCTCCTGGGGTACCTTCCTGGGCTCGCTCCTAGGGCTGGGCCTGCCCGGCCTCCTTCCTTGAGAGGTAGGGCCGCGTGCCTGGCACCTCCCCTGCCCCTTTGGGTCTCGCACCCCACTTTGTACCTGACCAGCAGCTGGAAGCGGGCCTCCCACTGTCCCCTGACCCTCCCCTGAGCATCCGAAAGAGCTCCATGAACAGTGGCAGTCGAAGGCCGGGGGCAGAGGCTTCCGGGGGAGCCCTCCCCCGTGAGGCCCACATGGCAACCCTGCTTCCTGACTCACCCACTCCAAGGCCACGCCGGGGCGAGCCCTGGCATTGTAGCAGGGGCCAGGTGGCCTCAGCTGCTGCAGCTGGCCGGGGCGGGGCGGGGGCGTGCACCCCAGCGCTGCCCCCGCCCTCCACCCTCCGCCCCGTGTGGTGTTGACTTGTCTGCACCGGGCTGCTTGGCTGGTCCTCCCCTTGGGCGCCCTGCTCCAGGGCAGCCTCCCAAGACCGTCCGCCCAGCAGCAAGGGAGATGATGCTCGTGGCCAGGACGCACAAGGGATTTTTAAGCGCTGGCATGTCCCCAGCCCTCGGACTAAGCCACGGCGCGGGCGGTGCTGTTATTGTCCTCCGTTAACGAGAGAGGAGTTGGGGCTTGGGACGCCTCAGGGCCTGGCCAAGTCTCAGGACCGGGGAGGTAGCCTGGGCAGAAGGGAGGCCGGCCACCCAAACGGCGTCACATTCAAGGCGCGTGCGTCTCCCAGGGGACGCAGACCCTGCGGGGAGGGCAGGCGTCCCCTCGTGTTTGCGGCAGGTGTTCAGGGCCAGGCACGGACGTGCGGGAGCCGCCCGCGGGCTGTTAGAGGGTGCACGGCAAGCGTGGGCGATGGGCCGTCAGGGAGACGGGACCGAGCCGCGGTGTGATGTGCGCACGGCCGCGGGGCCGGCCGCGGTGAAGACCCCGCCGGATCGAACGCCCTCTCCCCGCTCCTCCCTTCAAGGCTCTGGGACACCCGGTGCCACCCGCAGCCCCGAAGGGCGAGGCCGGGCCACGAGGGCCAGCAGAGACCGCCCGCCTTGGGAGAGATGCACAGGCCCTGGGCCCAGGTGGCTCTAAGGGAAGGTGTCAGGAGCGTCTGCTTTCGTCACAGGATGTTCATGCCCAGCCTTGAGGAGCCCTCGGCCATCGCCTGGTTCACGAACTGATTTTACAGAGGAGAAGAGTGGAGTGCCAGCGGGGGTGGGCGACGAGGCCACAGGGCAGGTCGAAGCTGGGGACCCTGGGCCCCACTACTCCTTCTGGACAGTGTCCACGTGTCCCCCACCTCTCTCTGCCCAGGACAGGACAATCTCCTGCGACTCGGCGCCCGATGGCGTTCGGCCACACGGCTGCTCCGCCCCGGAGGTCCTGTCCGTGGCATCTGCTGGCCGCGTCTCACGGCTCAGCTCGCAGCCCTCAGGTGTCACAGCCCCGTTTTAGGAGGAAAACCCAGCTTATTTTTGAACGTGTTTGGGAGGAGGGGTTCCAAACACATGAATAATTCATCTCTCGGGCTTTTCGAGGTCAGGAGAAATGACTGGAGTCATTCTGTGTTTCAATGTGACAGAAACGGCAGCAGTAGGGCTTCCGTCCTCCCCCCCAGCCGTGACGGCGCTGGGCGCCAGACAGGGGTTCGCTTGGCGACCGTCGGGGCAACTCCGGCCCCTCGCTGACCCCGGGCCCGGGACGGGGGCAGAAACGCCACTGTGCCCGCGAGAGTGCTGGCCGGGCGACCGGACTCCATGCCTCTGTCCCCGCAGAGCCCCCGGAGGCCTCACGTGCTTCCCGGGCGCTGAGCCTGGGGGACCAGGCCCCGCGCGCTGCCCTCCGCGTCTGCAGCCGTCGCAAAACAGCGCCCTGCGCCGCGCTTTGTTCCAGAGTCCCGGGGGTGTCACGGGGACCTGGGCTCCTGTCCGACCAGGTGACAATTCTTGCTTTTTAAAACGGTCACTGAGATCGCTCCGGAAGTTCCAAGCCCACGTGTTGAAGTCCAGACCCTGCGCCCTACTCTCTGACAAGCGTGTTTTCTAGAGGGTCCCTGGGACCATCCTCCTGGCCCTGAGCGAGGGCGCAAGGCAGGGCGGCTTTAGAGGTGGGCGGATAAGGATGGGATGCCCGGAGCTATGGCAGCCACCTCGCAACCACAAGGGCCGATTCTCAAGACCGAGGCCCAGCAAGGACGGCAGAGCAGAGAGGAGGACGGCTCCCCAGTCCTGTGGTTGTCACACAGTCGCTAGTGCACCAGCCCGAACTCCCCGTCACGTGATAGTCCGTTTTAACGCCATTTCATGTTGATTCTTCCGTACTTGAGCCAAAAGCATCTGGCTGGCGTCCAGCTTTGTGTGCGCACACGCACGTGCTCGTGTGTTCAAATGCCCCTTCTTAATATTAAAAGGGGCAATGGGCGCCTCGTGCAGGGGAGGCTGGGGACGTCCTCGGAGAGGAAGTGAGGGGATGCGGGCCCGAGAAGCTGGGACTGGAGCTGAACCCCACAGAGCAGATGCCCCGGGAGGGCGCCCGGAGTGTGTCAGAAGGGGACCGTGTGGGGGGCTTGGGGTGTCCCCCAGCTGCAGGCGCCCGCCCACCACCTAGAGTTTCTCCCGCGCTTTCCCCACGGGCGGCCGGAGCCGAGTCCGGGCGAGGCCGAGGGCCAGCGGCCGGCCACACTCTTCCCACGGAGCTCCGGGAAGGGACCGAGCACGCGGAGCTATTTTTAACGTGTTCGGTCACCGGAGTCTCCGCTCCTTGGGGACTCGAGCCTGCGGGGCGCCCTGAGAGCTGCCGGGACAGCGCTGTCGCCAACCCACCGGCCCCCGGCCCCCGAGGGAGGACACGCGCCCCGGCCCGTGAGGAAGCCAGGGCCGCTCCCGTGGGGCTGCCTTCCAGAAGTGTCCCCACGGGCCCTCCCGTCCCGCCCAGGGCTCGTGGGGGCTGATGGGGCAGCAAGGTCCCCAGACCTCAATGCTGTGCTGCCCATGCCGGCCGCCATGTTGGACCGATGGCTCTGTGGATTGGGCTCCGGGGACACCATCCCCCGGGGCCACAGGCCAGAGACAGCCCCTTCTTTGAGCTCTGTCTTGGAGGCTTGAAGGGCCCTCCATCAGCCCTGGCCATCAGCTTTCCTGGCCCCCAGGTGGACCTGGAGAAGTGAGGCTCCCGCCCTACCGTGCAGATTCGAGAACACGGGTCCCGGGTGACCAGCGGCCAACCCAGCCACCCAGCAGAGCCAGGCCTCGGACCCAGGCTGGTTCTGTCCCGTGTCATTTCCGTGAATCAGGATCTTTCCTGTTTGGGGTGACCTAGACTCTCTAGGGTCTGAGATCAGACCCACCATGGCCCGTGTCATTGATTCATTCATTCATTCATTCATTCATTCGGCAACTGTTTGTTGAACGTATGTCACTGGCCAGGCTCTGGCTGTGCAGTGGTCACAAGAACATGCGTGTGTCCACCCCAGGCACTTAAGCCCAGAGGTGGATTCAGTCAACAAGTGAACATGCCCCAGAACAGCACAGATGGTGGTCAGGGCATGAGGGAGCCACGGGGTGGCGAGGGGGCACGCTGCGTCAAATAGTGTCCCCTCAAAATTCAGGTCCCCTCAGAACCTGCGACGGTGGCCTTACTGGAAGTAGGAGCTTTGCAGACACAATCAAGATGAGGCCATCCTGGAGCAGGGTGGCCCTGACCCATGACTGTGTTCTTACTAGAGGAGGGGACCGTGGCCACCGACACAGGGAGGACGCCGTGGGGTCATGGAGGCGGGGTCGGGGTGATGCGGCCACCAGGAGCGGAGAGAAGCCTGGAGCAGACTCTCCCGGGGGCCCCGTATTGGGTGGCCGCCCTGTCCCAGGGAGGGGGCGCGGTGGGGTCTGCTTGGACGGCCCGTTTTCTGTGGCACTGGTGCCATGTGGGGCTCATCCTCCACCACTGTCAGGAGCTGACCATGTCCGCGTCGGGGTGGGCGGCTTCCCAAACAGAGGAGGTCCTCAAAGAGCCTTGGCGAGGTGCTCGCTCGGTGTTTTGACATCCGGCTCGCTTTCCTCGGTTTACGATCCCCCGGGCTTTGCCGGGGCCTGTCTTCGTTCTGCGGGCTGCCCGGGGCAGAGCTGGCGTTCGCTTCCCGGGCTAACAGGACCGCTTCAGACACGGCCGCACCGCCGCCCGTAGAACGTTTACTGGCGGGAGTCAGCAAGGCTCACACAGGCGTGAGTTTGGGGTTCCGGAACTGGGGCTGCCACCGTGCTGGCTCCCGAGGGAGCCGGGGAGCTTTGCACAAGTCATGTAATTACCACAAATTTAACAGCTTCGGGTTCATCAGGAAGCATGAGGAGCGCCCGATGCGTGTGGTTTAGGTAGATAGAGCTTTGGAACACGATTTCGGGGTGAGTGTCAGCTGGGCTCTCGGCGGACGTGTCTCAGCATCGAGGGCCTTGGCTGCGGCCGGGCGGGGCTGCGGGACCCAGGGAGACAGTGGAGTCTGAAGATCCGTGTCAGAGTTTAGAGTCTGCTGTTTGCCCGGGGACCCCAGATACTCGAGCGCCTTATTAATAAAGGAAATCGGCTCAGACAGGGTTGATGGCGATGATGGGGTGGCAGTGGTGCTAATGATAGCCAGAGGGATGATAGAGATGGAGGTAGTGGTGATGGTGACGTGGTGATGGTAGCGATGGTGATGCAGGACCGCGGCGGCGATCGATCTATATGATCCAAGAGATTTTATGGCGATTTGCGGCGATTGAAGCTATGGCGGCGATCGGCGGCGCATGATCCGGCGGCGGCGGTGATCCGCGCGGTGCGGCAGTACGGCGCGATCCGGGCGGCGGCGGCGATCTGGCGGCACGGGTGGCGGCGGCGATCCGCGGCGATTTATGCGAGAAGATCCAGCATGATCCGCGTGACGCATGGCGAATGCGACGCCATGGCGGCGGCGGCGATCCATGGCGGCGGCGATCAGATTTATATGATCCGCGAGTATATGGCGATCCAAGTATGGCGGCGATCCTTTTATGGCGGCGATCCATGACGATCTATATGATCCATATGGTATATATGATCCATAATATATATGATCATGAAGATCCATGATCCATAAACATATATGATCCACGGCGGCGGCGATGCGATCCACTGGCATACTCTTTATGATCCGGCGGCGCTGCCGCTGGGGCAAGCGTTACAGTGGTGAGGACGGTGGTGATCGCGTGACGGTGGCGGTGACGATGGTGGTGCTGGGACGCTGGTGGTGGTGACGGAGGCAGCAGCGGAAGTGAGGATGTAGGTGATGGAGGCGGCGGTGGTGCGGCTGGTGGAGATGATGTTGGCCGCCGTGGCGGTGGAGCTGGGGCAGGGGCGGTGGCGACGGTAACGAGCAAAGGACAAGGTCATGAGGAGATAGGACGAGGTCCTCGGTGACGCTCCCGACTTTCCTAACAGATTTTCAGAGTCAGCGGGGTCCTGGGAGAAGCCTCCTGGTCGATGGCCTGACACGGGGGCCCCCCGCCCCCCACCATGGTTTTGTTTTCCTCAGTTTCAGTTACTCGAGGTCGACTATGGCCCCCAAATTTAATTTTGAAAATTCCCAAAATAAACAGCTGGTAGGTTTTGAAGCGTAGGCCGTTACGAGGATCGTGAGGAAGTCTCGAGCAGTCCTGCTCTGTCCCCCGGGGCGGGAGTCATTTGTCCCGCGTGTCCTGTTGTGTGCTCTCCCTGCCCGTGGTCATCGGCGGCCATCTGGGTCATCACATCGCTTATCAGAGAGATACCACGTTTATGTCAACTGTACTACAGCGTTTTGTCGTAATTGTTCTATTTTATTATTAATCACTGTTAATCTCTTCCGGTGCCTGATTTGTAAATTAAACCTTATCCCAGGAAATCACACAGCATGTACGGGGTTCGGTGCTCCCCAAGGTTTCAAGCACCCCCTGGGAGTCTTGGAGCACACCCCGCATGGATAAGGGGGGCCTGTCGATGTTTTCTCTCTAATGTCACAATGCTGAAAAGACCTGGGATCACACCGTGGTGTGTGTCCGTCTTTAAGATTCTCCATGACACACTAACTCAGGCCCCAGGGGGCACCTGCTTCCACTTGGCCCGAAGAGACGGCCATCCAGCCCCCTCTCTGTTGCCACAGGCGGAAGAGAATTTATTCTCTCTGAAATCTGCCTCTGCCTCCTGCCTCCATGACCGAAAGCTCAGCGGAAGGGGCTCGGGCTGCGGGAGGTGCTGGCCTCCTCGGGTGCCCTGTCTCTGTGCCGCCTCCAGCCCCGCGCGCAGCCCCCTGACTTCCCGCTCATGCGCCCACCTGGGTAACCCCCTCCCCGACCGAGCGAGCGGCGTTTCCCAGCGCCCAGGGCTCCTCACGCCGCGTAACGGTCCCCTACTCCAGGGGAACCGCTGTTCTGATGCCCGTCACCCCAGATCAGCCTTCCCCGCCCCAGAACGGCACACAGGTGAGTCTGCGGGGCACGTGCACCTTCACTCACCACGGGCCGTCAGCTTCGTCACGGGCTGTTTTTGTTGTCACGTAGAGTCCACCGTTCGTTCACCTCCTGATTGATGGGCATTCGATGCGTCCCGTTTGGGGACGTTTCAAGTAGGCCATCTCGAGGACACTGGCACGTTGGCTGTGGCCACGTCTGTGCCTGGCTCCAGTCGTGCGAGGGTGTCCGACTCTGTCCATGCCCCGTCGCGGCCTCCCACACGCGTGGCGCGCTCAGCAGCGGTCCGCTGGGCCGATGTCTGTGTGTGCGTGTGACCCCACGCACGCGCTCCAAGGCCGCCATCGCTCGCCTGTCCACAGCCCAGGGCATTCCACTGTCAGAGAATGGCCGAGGACCCGGAATTCCGCGGGAGCCGAGCGGGCCAGCTGGGAGACGGTTCAGGACGCGGGTTCACAGCCAGCAGCGCTCAGCTGTTTCCTCTTGTGGCTTCCCAGCCTCGGATGACTTGTTTCACTGGCGGCGAGTGGTGTTTGCTACCAGCCCTCAGGTCGGCGGTCCTGGGGAGGCGGCCACCTGAAGACCACGCCAGCCTCAGCGGCTGACTCTTACTGTGCAGGTGACGGTTGGGGACCACGGGCCTGTGGGACTCGGAGGGTTCAGGGCTCTAGGAAGAGCTGGCCCGCCGGTCTGGTTTCTTGGGGTGGGCCTCCTTGGCCATTGGCAGAGCCCGCAGCTGCCTGTCCCCAGCTGGATGGTATGATGGACCTGCTGAGCCCTGCCCCCTCCCTGGCCTGAGGCCAGTGGCCACACCAGCTCTGTGAGAGCCAGAGCTGGGCCTGGGGGGCTTGTGGGGAGAGTGGCTGGGGGAGCTTGGTTCCCAGCCCTGCGTTTCCCTTCCTGGCCAGGGGACCTTGGCTCCTGTGTCTTCATCTGTCACGGAGAACAGCGTCTCCTACTCCAGAGTGGGCGTGAGGGCCGAGCGAGCCCTATGTGACCGGTCTGCTCCGTACATATTCCACACATACTTGTGCCATTTCCCACCTCGAGTTAAACCAACTGCAGGTCACAGCAGCCAGCAGAGGGGAGGAGGGCCACCAGGAAGATGGCGATGGACGGATGGCCTGTCCCTGCCTGCAGGGCCTGGGCGGCCTCTTGGGACAAGCCGCTGCTGGAGGCCCCGAACCGTGAAAGAGGCTGGGAGCCCGGCCCTGGGGCTCAGCTGGGCTGCGGGCCGGGGCTTTGGCCTGGCCGCATCTGTGCCTGGTCGTGCCTTGTGCCCAGCCCGCCAGCACCCCCAACCCAGTACCACGGGCCTTCGGTTCACTTCCCAGGCAGATGGGGGTGAAAGTGGGCTGTGGGGGTCAGGAGGGGTGTCCGTTAACTTAGCATGATTAGCTCTGATGTTGGGGTCCTAGAACCTTACTTGAATATTTAGCTCTGAAGTGGGGTGTTTCCAAGCGTGCCAGAAGCCTCTGCCTTACTGTCTGCATCTCTTTCTGAGTGTGGGTGCCAGCTGGATTCCAATGGCCATTGGTTTGGATTTGGCCTCTGCCCTGGGGGCCGATGCCCTCCCCTCAATGACGGTCTAGCCCGGGCAGGCCAGGGAGGAGGCCCGCAGTCCTCCCAGCTCAGGGCTCAGGCCTGGAGTGCGGAGAGCCCCCCGCCAGCCCCCCGCGGCCACATGGAGTCCTCGTCCCCCCGGCTCCACTGGCCAGGCACCAGCAGCGGGGGACCCCTCAGCTGCTGTTGGCGGGGCTGTCCGCAGCCCCGGCTGCTCACACCTGGCCGCATGGGAAACCGTAAGAGGGGATTTTCCCAGGATTCTGCTTTTGGGGGATGGGGGATGAGGAGGAGCCTCCTGCGACATATGAAACACCCCAAACAGAAAGATTTACTGCATAAATATGGCGTGAACGTCCCGCTGTGAAGCCGCTAAGCTCGGATGTGCTGGGGGTGGTCACGGCTTTGTATCGAGGGCGGGCTGGCCGGGCCCTGGGCCCCCCGCGGAAAACCCACCCGCTCGCTCGCTCGCTCATCTGGGATTGCGGCTTGTGCCGGAGGCGCCCTCCCGGGCTGCCCCGGGGCCTGGCCGCTCTTTGCCTTCCCAAGGTCCCCACGCCCCAGGGTCTGCCCTCAGGTTCTGGGGCACACTCTGGAAGCCGTGACGACTCAGAGGTGGCGTTTGAGCCTGGTCCACGGCCGGGATTGGGGGAGGGAGCCCCCAGCCTCCCGGGAAGCTCCCGGGCCCTGTCCTGCTCTCTGAATGTGTGGGAAGTGGGGGTCCTCCATCCCTACCCCATGGGCCTCGGCTGGGGGCCGGCTTCTGGGGACAAACAGCGATTAACCTCATTTGGGCATTGGGGAAGTGTCCTTCCTGGCAGGCCTGGGCCCAGGGTGGGGCTAGGGGCTAGCTGAGCAGGACGTGCAGCTGCCACCTCCCACTGAGGGGCCACGGGCAGCGCTATGGCCAGCTTCTGCAGGGGCCTAGCCTGGGCCTTCGCTGCCAGCAGCAGATCTCACTTCAGCTATTTTGTGATGAAAACACATTTGATAAAAATTGCTTATTTAAGGGGAGCCCCCAGACTGTGCATGGGGCTTGAACAAACCCTCGGGTGCTGCAGGTTGCAGGCCCACGGCCAGAGGGCCTGGGAAGGACGTGTGGACTGTCACCGTCACCGTCACCAGCTTTCCTGCACCTGCCTCCCGGGGAGCCTGGCACGGGGCCCCCAGTGGGAAGAGCCCAGCTTATGAGGCTGCACCAAGCCACAGGGGAGGCTGGGAAGCCCTCGCCTCGTCTGCGGGACCCAGCTCTTCTGCAGAGAAACAACTGTCGTCTCGCCTGAGCTTTTGGAGGGGCCCCTGCCGGCCTCTCCCGGGACCTGCTCAGGCTGGTCCGGGGTGGTCGAGTGACGAGCATGGGGCCTCCGGCCTGGGCTCCTCAGTCCAGGAGTGCCTTCCTATCTACGGCCTGGGGGCCCCCGTCCCTCGAGCCCACCCTTCCTGCGTGGAGAGATCGTCTGTGTGTTTGGGGCGAGGGGTGGGAGCCCCCCTCAGCAGACCGTTGGTGCCTCCTGTCTCGGGGTCTCCCGCACCAGCCCCGCTCGGGCGCGTAGTAGGCGCCACGCGTGTGCCACTGAGGTTAGCATGAGGCTGGTGATGCGCAGCATGACGTGGAGCCCGGTCTCCCCACCACGCCGGCTCAGCGCCCTCCTAGCGTCCCGGGCCCCTCGGCAGGATGCTCGGCTGAGGGTACAGCTGGTTCCAAACTCTGAGCTGGCAGGACAAGGACTGTCCTGTCCCTGCCAAGGTCAGCGCAGGGCCAGGCAGCGGGCAGAGGCCGGAGGTGGCCCACGAAGGAAATGGTTGAAATTTGCAGCCAGGGCAGGAAATGGACGGAGCGTTGAGGAGGATTTGGAATGCCAGCTGGAATGCCGCCCCCTCCGCGCCCCGCTCCCCCCGAGACCGGAGCCCAGAGTCAGGAAGCGCCTGGTGTCCTGGCTGGAGGAGCTCTGGCCGCTGCTGGGGGGTGCCCCCTCCCCCCCGGTGCCACCCCCGCCACTTCCAGCTCCCAGCTGGAGGCTTTCTCAGGGGAGCTTTTGAAAATGGAGGGAGGGGCTCAGGGCGGGGGAGGAAGCGGGAGCCAGAACCAGGACCACGGAGTCCTGTCCCCCCCGCCCCACGCGTGAGGCTCCCTCCCAGCTCCCCCTCCTGGAGCACGAGGCCCTCGAGAGTCGACAGCACCAACCCCTCCGTCCCTCGACGTGCCCGGCGTCCAGCGTGCTCTCGCCGTCCTGCACACACGAGCTCCGCCTGGAACACCTTCCTGATGGGAACCCGTATTCGGCCTTCAGAACCCAGCTTGGCCGCAGCTCCTGGATCAAGCTGTCCCTGAAGCCCCCCTTCCAGATGCTGCTCCCCTCGCCTGCTCCGCCACAGTTTCGGAGTCCAGACCCCTGCACTGGGGGCCGCCCGCCCCCTCCTCCACACCCCCAGGCCGTGAGCGCCCGCACCCCGCAGCCTGCGGGGGACGCGCAGTTGGCTCCCAGGGTCTGCCGGGCTCCGAACAGCACCATGTTTGGTTTCGGTGAACTTCTCTTCGGCTGCCCGAGACGGCCGTGGGGTCAGAGCATGTGGGGACACAGGGACCTGCCTGGACTCGGTCTGCACCCGACATCGCTGCCATTCTCAGCGTCACCCTCCTTCTTTGGCGCCATGTGATTCGACGCTCGGCCTCGGTCCGCAAGCCTGTGCGAAGCCCGGCTCCCCTGCCAAGTTCACGTCCACGTCCACGTCCCCGAGCCTCAGCTTTCTTCTCCGTGAAACAGGCTGACCGCACAGCCCCCGTGGAGGGATGGGGGAGGACCCAGCGACGAGGCGCTTGGCACAAAGCCTGGCACCCGCTGTGCGCTCAGGGACGCAAGCCACTAGGACCCGCCCCTCACAGGCACATGGCTGGGAGAGAAGAAAGGTGAGCCTGAGCAAGGTGCGGTGGCCGTGGATGTCTAGGCCTGGGTGCCCCCCTTCCCTGGATTCCTCCGCCCGGAGGGGAGGCAGCTGGCATCTAGTCCCAGGCCGGCCAGCAAATGAAGAGGGTGCCTGGCGGCTGCCTCCTCCCCCAGCCCCACCCAGGGCCTCATGCCACATCTCCCAGGGGTGCCGGCCTCCTGGAGCTGCTGTGCTGCTCTTCAGGAGGCCGTGGGAGCAGGGGCTGCCGCCTGTGCCTGCGGAGCTGGTGGTCCTCAGGTCCTGGTGAGGCCACGTGGGTATCATTCAGCCCTGGAAGCAGGTCGGGCCACCATGGACAGCGGTATGGGAGGCAGGTGTGGGGAGCGGGTGGGGCGCGGTGAGATCCGGTGGGGTGCAGGCGGGATTCCAGGCTAGAGCTGGACTGGCCCCCCTCTGGGGTCATCGAGCCTGGACACTCGTCATGCCCCGCATAAGCTCCCTGGTCTCACCAAGCCCCGGCTCCTTGCTTGGCCCCTGCTCTGGGCTCACGTTTGTTCATGGATCCCGAGGCAGGGAGCTGATGACTTCCACCCCTTCCTCTGAGCATGAGCATGGGCCCAGGGGCTGTCAGTTGGATTGGGGGTCGGCTGAGGCGGCAGACGAAGCTCCTTTGAAGGCATTTATTAGTGGGGGCTGGGGGCTGGGGCTTTGGTGGCTTTGTGGGAGCCCAGGCTAGGTCTGAGTCTTCGAGGTCACCTCCCGGGTCTTTGGTGGCTGAGGTTCTATGAGCACACTCGGTGGCTCCCGGGCCTCTTCCCTGTCCCTTCTCTGTCATCTGCCGGCAAGGAGAGGACTGAATCTCAGCGGACAGCCGAGTGCCGGTGGCCGTCACAGAGGGGGGTCTGCATTCTGTGTTCCCAAACCAATTCTGAGACCCTCCATTCGAGACCCTGCCCAGAGCTAAGAGGTCAGATGTGTCCTTTGGGAAGAGCTACCACTTGTGAAGCTAAATTTAACCCCACTGACCTCCGTCAGGTGCCCCCTGAAAACAAGGCCTTGTGAGTCCAGCACGTGCCTTGAGGGGTCTCCTGGGCACCCCACGAGATGGGAGAGCCAGACGATAACCCCCTGTGAAGGATAAGGAGCTGAGGCCGGTGTAGGGGGACACAGCGGGCAGGGGCTGCCCATCTCCTGGCCAGGTGGGGAAACCGAGGCACACAGACCCACGGGAAGCCACAGGTTCACAGCAGGGGCAGAGGCCGCCCGAGTTTTCCGCGTCACCTCTGGCCAGGGACAGTTCGGGCCGAGCCGCTGGCCTGACTGCCCAGCAGTGAGGCCCATCTCGGAGCCCAGACCTTTGCTCACCGCGGCCTGTAACTCGGGGCTGGAGATCAGGTAGGATCTAAGGAAACGTGTTCTAAGTGTAAGCCGATCTCGTGGGGCTCCCGGGCGGGCTCTGCGGCCGCGGCCTGTGGCGGTGAAGCCATGACGTAAATAGGGCACAGTTGTTGCTGCTCTTAACCCAGAGGGGCCTGCAGATGGCCAGGTGGCCGGGGCGGCCGGGGCGGGGCCGACGCCCGGATGGTGCTGCAGGGTCCGGCCTCCTGCAGCAGGCTGGAGGCCTGCGGACACTGTCCCAACCCCGCTACCTCCTGGCACCCCGTGCCCCAGGGGCTGGCGCCGTCCTGTGCTGCCTGCGCCCAGGCCTGTGACGCATGTGGAGCCTGAGTGCGTGTCGAAGGCCTGGCTTCCCGGGGCAACCCCGTGGGGTTCCCCGCGCCGCTGCCCTTACGAGACTCAGCGTCCTGGAAGGGGCCACGGACCGACATGGCCTCCCCTCCCTCCCCGCCTCTCCCCTTCTCAGTGGACCCAACATCATCGGAAACAAAAGCCAAGAATGCTGAGGGGCCCCTGGGACATGTGACAGCGTCTGGCCGGGCTCCAGGAGTCACCCACAGGCATGCCGGGGTGCTGGCGGGTGGCCAGGAAGTGTCTTGCCAGCTGCCCTGCGGGTGGGGGGGCAGGAAGCCCACAGAACAGGCCTCTTCCTGGGAGCCCCGAGGAAGGCTGGTGGTTAGCCCACCCCGCGCCAGGAAGCCGGCCGTCCCGCATCCACTGGGCTGGCCTGGGGGCGGAGGCCGAGGCCGGGAGAGCTGGAAGGCGCCTCATGCTCCCTCATGCGAACCCCGCTCAGTGATGGAAGCAGTCTCGGGGGCTGGCACCACGCCCCAGAGCCTGGCACAGCTCCTCCCACAAGGCCGCGGCCGAGGGCTCCCTCTGGGAAGCTTCATGCCAACAGGCCGAAGCGACACCAGTATTAGCCCTGTGTAACGGGCAGTGATGCCAGGTCCCTCTCTGGGCGGAGGGGGGCGTGTGGACCCCGCGGCCTTCAGGGGTGACTCTGGGAGCCTGGGCTCTGTATTCCCACTGTAGCAGGCACCGAGGACCCAAAGCCGAATCTTTAGGTGTTTTCATTTCCCTGGGGCTGACAGAGGGGACCCCACCTCCTTCCTGCACTCCAGCTAGCAGCGATGTGTGTACCTTCAGCCCAGGGCTGCTGTCCGACATGCTGGGGGCCTGGCCCAGACGCCCCCCTCCCCTGCCAGCTGCAAGGCCAGGGACCACGGTTGGGGGCGGGGCTGCAGCTGCCCCACACACCTGTCAGGGTCCAGGGCTCCACCCCCAACACTGGGAACTGTGTGGTGAGTGGCTGGGAATTCAGACCTGGGGGTTTGGAAGTGCCCACGCCAGGATCGGGGATTTGCAGGGGGGTGGGAGGCTCAAGAAACAGCAGAGGGCAGAGCCAGCCTCAGAGTCCTTAGGCAGACACTGGGGGCGGAGGAAGGATGGGAGGTGCGCCACCTCCTCTGGGGCAGAGCCGCAGGACGAGCATCGTTCCACTCCAGGGACAGCAGCGCTGGCCACAGCCTGGGCCCCGAGGCCACTTCCTGGGGTCACGGCCACGGCCTGGGCCCCGGGGCGTTGCCCCAGCCGGCACAGCTGCCAGGAGCCCATCGGCCTGACGGAGGCGGCAGGCGTTGGGGGGAGGGGCTGTGTCGTGGCCTTTGGGTGCTGGGGCCGCCTCCTCGAGACCCCAGGCCCTGACACGGCCTCTCCAGGGACCGCACTCTGCACGTTTGTGGCCACGGCAGCAACAGGCCCACGGAAGGAAAACAGGCCGCGGATGCCGCCGCGGTGCTGGTCTGCTCCAGGCAGCAGGCACCTGGCTGACGCCGCTGAATCCTCGCACTGGCCCGAGGACCGGTCCGTCCCATTCTGTGGTGGGCGGACTGAGGCAGGAGACACGAGCTGCCGGCCAGGGCCATGGGACCGGCCACAAAGCCGGCTTTGTTCCCTGTCCCTGTCGTCTGCCACCGTGGTCATGTCACCTTGGCCGGTCCTCAGGTCTGCGTTCGGGTTCCCATCTCTCAAGCGGGTGACAGCGTCTTTCCCTCACCACGAGCCAGGGCGATCGGGGTCACACGCCCTGCACGGTGACAGTGGCCGGGGGCCTCCCTGATCAAGGCCCGCCGACTAGCCGGCCCCACAGAGCTCTGGAGGCCCCGGGGGGGGGACCTGGCCCTCCCAGCTTCCCGCCTCAGTTCACTCGCTCATCCCTTCACCCCTGCGTGGACCTCTCCCAGGGGGCCGAGACCCCAGTGCCCTCCTGGAAGCTTCTTCGGGTCCTTGATCATCAAAGGCCTGGGAGCTGCGTGACCTCTGTGCTCGGCTGGGCGTGGTTTCCGGGCATTCCTGGGGTGGCGGGCAGCTCTTGGGGCTATTTTGGGATCGCCACAAATTTCACCCCCTCCTGTGAACAGGGAGTTTCCATCACACGTGGCCGAGATGGGGTGACCTCATTTCCAAATTACAGGGGTGCTGCGGGGCGGGGCCGGGTGAGGGCAAAGCGGCGTGACCCCCGGTGCCCTGCGGGGGATCCCGGCGTGTTGCCTCCCGCCCGTGACCCTGGGGCTGTCACCTGTGAGCAGGTTGGAGCTCCCCCTCACCCCCACAGAGGGACCACAAGGCCATGGCTGCCCCGGGCAGAGTGTGCATCTGCCACAATCAGAAACTCCGGGCCAACGTTTGTTTATTTAGAACAGGGCAGCGGGATGTGACGTCTCCAAGGAAATGACTACATCGCCTTTGTCATTTCCAGGGAGGCCTGGCCAGGCCAAGCAGGCCGACCTCCGCTGCAGCCCGCGGGGAGGGGCTCCGCAGCACCCCCAGGGTAGAGGAGGCCGGGGCTCGGGGCGGCAGGTCTCGCCCCGGCTACAGCCTGAGTTACCAGAGCTTTCCATCAGCCCGGGACGACACAAGAGCATCCGCCTGCACCCCCGAGCCCCCCAGCCTGCCCCCCGGGGGCAGAGCAAAGCACCGGCTCCCAGGGGCCCCGACCAGGGATGGAGGGGCCAGACATGACCCCCAGCTTTCTCCCCAAGGCACAGCGAGAGCAGAGAAGGGGGTGGAGAGACAGAGACAGACACAGAGACAGGTGGGCATGGAGAGAGACAGAGGCTGACGAGTGAGGAAGAGAAGCAGAGTGTCTCGGGGAGACCGGACCCCCCTCTCGGGACTGGACCCCCTAGAGGCAGGAAGAGGGGCCCACACCTGGGGAGGGGGTTCAGTCGGCCTGGTTAACTCGTTTGCTCATTCATTCCTTCCACCAACCTCCCAGCGGCCTCTCTCCCCAGCGGCTGTCCAGCCCCCCACCCCTGGCCCCATCCCTGGGGTCCTGGCACGGAGCGTGGTGAGCACGCAGCCCGCCCGCCGGCCTGGCGCTGTCCGCGTCCTGGGGGTGAGGGTGGGAGGGGACCCAGGGACCGTGGACAGTTGGCCTGGGCCCCGCAGGGATGCTCGTGGCAGGGCCGTGGGCTGGGCAGAGCGGGGCGTGCTGGGGACCGGGCTGGGGGCCTCGCGGGGGTCCTGGCGCGTGACGGGGCGCGCTGGGTGCTCTGGCCGTCTTTCTGCACTGTCTGCCTCCTTCTCTTTTCTCCTATGCGTTTCGGGCACAGCATGAGGGCCGGACGCGCGCGTGATTGGTGAGCTGGTCCCGCCGATGGCTCCGGCTCCCGTCTGGCACCGCGCTCAGCCATTCGGTAACACTGACCGCGTTCCCCGTGTGGCACGCCGCGTCCCCGAGACCGTTTCGTACGCATCATTCTGAGTTTCTTCATCCCTCCACCTTCTTCACCCGGCCCCCGACCCCCCGCCCCTCTGGCCACCGCCGGTTTGTTCTCTGTACCTGCGAGTCTGTTGTCATGTAGTTTGTTCATTTCTTGTGTCCCTTAGATTCCCATATAAGCGAAATCATACGGTCTTCATCTTCCTCTGCCTGACTGACTTCACTCAGCATAATTCTCTCTAGGTCCGTTCGTGTCATTGCAAATGGACAGATTTCATTTTTTGTGGCCAAGTAATATTCCACTGTATACACGTACCGTGACTTCCTTGTCCAGTCGTCCGTCGATGGGCACTTAGCTGGCTTCCGCATCCTGGCTATTGTAAATAATGCTGCAGCGAACATAGGGATGAATATATCTTCTTGAATTATTGTTTGGATTTCTTCGGGTAAATACCCAGGAGCGCAATTGCTGGGTCAAAGGATCGGTTTGCTTTTAATTTCCCACGGAACCTCCAGACCGTTTTCCACAGCGGCTGCACCGATTTGCAACCCCAGCAACCCTGCCCGGGGTTCCCTTCCCCCCGCACCCTCAGCAGTACTTGCTGGTTGATGGATTGGCATAGCCAATATGGTGAATGTGAGGCGATATCTCCCTGTGGTTCTAATTCGCATTTCTCTGATGGTCAGTGACGCTGGACGTCTTCTCGTATGTCCATTGGCTGTCTGCACGTCCTCTTTGGAGAAATGCCTGTTCAGGTCTTATGCCCATTTTTTAATTGGATTATTTGTTTTGTTGTCGAATTATATGAGTTCTTTGTGAATTTCAGATATTAACCCCTTGCCAGATATATCGTAGGCAGATATCATCTGTCATTCAGTAGGCTGTCTTTCCGATTTGCTGGTGGTCCCCTTTGCTGTATAAAAACTTTTCAGTTTGATGTCCCGTTTGTTTATTTTTTTCTTTTGTTTTCCTGTCTGAGGAGATAGATGAGAAAAAAACTACCAATAACAATATCAGAGAGCTTACTACCTATGTTTTCTTCTAGAAGTTTTATGGTTTGGGGTTTTACACGGAAGTCTTTAATCCGTTCTGAGCTTATTCTTGTCTATGGTGTAAGAAGGTGGTCCAGTTTCATTTATTTATTTTTTTGCATGTATCTGTCCCGTTTTTCCAGCACCATTCGTTGACGAGACAGTCTTTACCCCAAGTTATATTCTTGCCTCCTGTGCCGCAGATTAAAGGCCGCGTGGGCGTGGATTTATTTTCGGGTTCTCTATCCTGCTGCACTGGCCTACGCGTCTGTTCTCTGCCTGCACCGTGCTGTTTTGATGACTGTAGCCTTGTAGTATAGTTCGATATCAGGGAGCGGGAAACCTCCAACTTAGTTCTTTTTTTCTCAAGATCGCCATGGCTATTCGGGGTCTTTAATGTTCCATATAAGTTTTAGGATTATTTGTTCTAGTTCTGTAAAAAATGCCATCGGCGTTTTGACAGGAATTGCACTGAATCTATAGACTGCTTTGGGAGATCTGGATGTTTTAATAATGTCAAGTCTTTCTATCCACGAGCACAGTGTATGCTTCCATTTCTTTGTATCTTCTTTAATTTCTTTTTTCAATGACACCATTTTCCAAGAACAGGTCTTTTACTTCCTCGATGCAACTGTAAACACGATCGGTTTCTTAACCTCTCTTTCTGAGAGTTCATCATTGGTGTACACAATGCACCTGACTTCTGACTATTAATTTTGTATCCTGCCACTTTTCTGAGTTTCTGTAACAGTTCTAACAGTTTTTTCCGTGGCATCTTTAGGGTTCTCTGGCTCTAGGACCATGTCGTCGGCAAATAACGACAGTTTTACTTCTTCCGTTGCAGTTCGGACGCCTTTTGTGTCTCTTTCTTGCCCGATGGCTGTGGCCGGACCTTCCGATACTGCATTGAATGACAATGGCGAAAGCGGACACCCTTGTCTCGTTCCTGATCTTAAGGAAAACGCTTTTAGCTTCTCCCCATTGGGTATGATGTTAGTCGTAGGTTGGTCACGTATGACCTTTATTACGTTGAGGTATGTTCCCTCTATTCCCACTTTGCTGAGAGAGTTTATCATTAATGGATGCTGGATTTTGTCAAAAGCCGTTTCCACATCTATTGGTAAGATCGTATGATTTTTATCTTTCAGTTTGTTAACGTGGTGTATCCTAGTAATTGATTTGCAAATATTGAACCAACCTCGAACCCCAGGGATAAACCTAGCTCAGTCGTGGAGTATGATATTTTCAATGTGTTGCCGAATTCGGTTTGCTAATATTTTGCAGCCTTTTCTCTGCCTTCACCAGAATGACTCGGGGGGATAAAGGGTCGCTGACTTGGGGCCCAGCATCAGTCCAGGACCCGCCAGTGAGGACCAGCCAGCCCAGCAGGGAGGGGCGCATAACGTTTGGGGTGCACGGCCTCTCCTCTGCGTCCTGGGGCGTGAGGTCTGGCCTGCAGGGAGCACGATCAATGCTTGGGTTTGCTCCTGGTCAGGTCAGGGGTCAGGTGCTGCTGTACCGGAACACGCCCCCGAGCCCCTGGATGGGCGACTCCGGGGTCTGCACGCGGCCCCCACGGTGGGGACAGCACCCCATTCCCGACCAGAGGCTCCAGGGACTGCCTCCCGTGTAAACCGATCAGTCAGGGTCTATTCTGGGGGAGCCCACGCAAAGACGGCTCTGAGGAGGGAAGGATTTACGAGGAGGGGGGACAGTGACAGCCCCTGTCCACCCAGGGAGGGCACGCCGTCCTGCAGCTGGCAGCGCATTCTGGACACACAAGATGACCGTGGCGGGGCATCGTACAGCCTGGTCCCTGAGCACAGGGCTGGTGACCACAGCTGGGAGCCGCTGGGCTGGGTGCGGGAGGCATCCAAACCCCAGGCCAGACTCTGGCAGGGGAACGGAGGGACGTGGGCTCTGCAGCATGACCCGGGTGTAGGGAGATGTGCAGGTTCTGACAGAAGGCAGGCTCGGTGTGGCCACACCCAGATGGCCAGCCATGTGCCGGGACGCAGGAGAGAGTGGCAGAGGCAGCAGCCACACTTGAGAACTCCCCGGGTGTGGGCCTCCTGCCCCGGGGCTGGCCCAGAGCTGGGCAGGCTCACAGAGGACTCTTGGCTCATGCCATGGCCCCCAGTAAGTCCTGGCCTTTAGCGAATGCTCAGGACATGGGCTGCCAGCTGGACACGCTCATAAAAGCCACGTCGCTGGCTTTGCTCCATGGCAGGGCCTGGCCCCGGATGCCCATCGCAGCAGGGCTTCTGTCCAGCTGGGGCTGCAGAGAGAAGGACCCCCGGTCTGGCTGCGTGACCCCCAGGAGGAGGCCAGCGTGCATTTGGCAAGGCACCTTCAGTTTGGCCAGGGCACCCGCCAGCGCCAGCCCCCAGCAGACCCTCTCCGTCCTGTCCCTGTGCGCGGCGGAAGTGGCCGCGGGCAGGCCGGCCTGTGGAGAGAGCTGGCCTCAAGTCCTGACAGTGATGGATGGGCCGGGGCTTTGGGTACTGCCGGGGAGGAGGTGAGACTACTTCCCTCCGGCCACGAGGCAAGCTGGACACAGCCCCAAGCCTGGGGAATGGGACTCCGGGCAGCATCTAGGCAGGTGGCCTCTGTGCCGAATCCGGCGTTTCCGTGGTTACATCTGCAAGCGGCCCTGTGGCTCTGACCTCACCACGGGCACTGCCCAGTTGGCTTCCCCCGTCTCCAGCCCAAGAGGAAGTGGGCTCAGCTGCTTTAGTGCAGTGTCTGAGCGTTTTGCAGTTTAAAGTAAAAGTCTCAAATAACAGGAGGGCCGCCCGTGCCCCTGGGGTACTTGTGACCTGCCCTGTAGGTCACCTGCTTCTGGGACTGGTTCTTCCCAGGGGGACTCATCCATTCACTCACTCATTCAGCCCCTACGGACGCCGGTGGCTTTCTCCTGCAGTCCGCGAGTCCTTACTAAAACAGGATGGTGTTTCTAGGTCAGAGCCACCCAGCAGTGATAGGCCGAGAGCCAGGGGTGTCGTTCTAAATTTGCTAGTGTCTGTATTAAAAGGCATAAAAAGGAGCAAGGGACATTCAGTCCGACCGTGTGTTTTGACTCAACGATCCGAAGTGTCGTTTCAGCACGTGACCCGCACAGACTTGTTCCCGGGACAAAGTCCTCCGAGTCCCTCCGGCTCACCTCCACTGGGATGCAGCCAGTCCAGGGCCGCGGACCTGGCCAGTGCAGCCCTCGCCCCCCGAGCAGCCCGGCGCCTCTGAGGTGGCCTCTCCCCAGGTGGAGGGTCCGGCGGGGACAGCAGAGAGCCCAGGCAGGAGCGGAGCCGGGACGGCCCCAGGGCGGGCAGGGCACAGGCAGCCGGGGGCCTGGGGTCCGGTCTCCATCCTGCCATGTCCACGGGGCACAGGGAGCAACCCCAGGCGCGGAGTGTGATCAGAGATGCGAGGCAGATGCCCTGGGGGAGGGCCAGACAGCCGGGCCCTGGGTGCGTGGCCTCCGAGTGGAGACCGGCCCTGTGTGCTGCCCCCGAGCCCGCGGCCCGGCACGCTGGTCCACACAGCCCTGCACCTGTCTGTGCCGGGCACACGCTTGGATGGGCACTGCACACTCGTGCCGCGGACCTCGGTCACCGGGTCCGGACGAGGGTCCTGCGAGTAGGTCCCCCCCTCACGGTTGGTGAGGGGACAGAGCTTCTGGGAAGCCCAGCTCTTTGTGCTGGGTCGGCACAGCCAGCAGGCCTGTCTGACCTGAGGTCACGCGTGCCATCCACAGTGACACGGTGACCCGAGCACGCTGTCCCATGGAGGAGTATCTTGTCTGGGGACCGTGAGCATGTGGCCAGGGCCCCTGTGGACAGGGCATGGGCCAGTGACCGGGGCCCTCCCAGGGCAAGCCGCCCGCTGTGGAAACGTCCCCACCCTGGTCTTCCGTCCTGCCCAGCTGCGCCCGGCTCCGCGGACGACAAGGCGCCTGTCGGTTGGCGCCCTCGCCCCTGAGAGGTAAGCCAGGAATGAGCGGCCTTCTGGGGACATGCCCGCTCTCGCCCGCCCACCTGGTCTGCTGTGATAACCCGGACGTCACCCCGTCTGGCTGTCCCCGCCTGTCAGTCAAGCCCCTTTGCCACACGGCTTCCATTCAGGCGGCTGGCTGCGCATCCGCTGGGACTCAAGGTGAACCCTGTCTTCTGTTTGACGGGGAGCGGGGAATCTCCGTGTGAAGAGACACCTGCAGGCTCCAGGAACAGCAGTCACCTGGTCAGGAGCTTGGAGCAAGTCGTGGGCAGTGAGTCCGTGAGTGCCCATGGGCCCTGGCGCTCGGCCGCGGCCCAGCTCTGGGGCAGCAGCTCAGCCGGGCTCCTGTCTGAAGCTCCTCTTGCGTGGCTGGCGGACACGCACACCTCTCTACCTCGGCAGCTCCCTGCCCCAGACTTTCTCCAGAAGTGGGGGCTGGCCTCGCCAGGTGCGCAGCCCAGGCCCGCGGAGGCCAGAGCTGGGGGGGCAGCAGCCCGAGGTTGGAACAGCAATGAGCAGCAACAGGCGTCTCCTGCGTCCCTGTGCCACGCATCTCAGAGACTTGTCACATGTAATTCCTACGGTCTCAAGGAGAGGCGTCACCGTCCCCATAGAGAACTTGTCCGAAGCGACACGTCCAGCCAGTGGCCAGGGACGACCTGAAGAAGTTTTCTCAGGCCTCAAAGCCTGGTCCCTTTGCCTCAGCATTGGGCGTCTCCCAGCAGACAGGGGCATCTGATCGTCCCTTGGGAAGCTGGCCCCTCATCCGTGCAGCGAGATAGAGACAGTGAGGGGTGTACTGGGAATTGAGGCTTCTGAGGTGCAGTGCCGTCTGGGGGCCTCTGTGGGGACAGTCCCATGCCCCCCTTTTCAGCAAGCACATGGGGCTGGCAGGGGACGGTCCAGCTGCCGGAACCCTGTGCCCGGGCTGGGCCGTGGGCACCGCGAGGGCCTGCAGGTCGGGGCCTGGCTCCGTTTCCAGACCATTCCGGGCAGAGCGGGCTGCACAGCTGGGCCTGGGGGACGCCGCTGTCTGCCCGCCTGGCTTCCCACACTGCGGACCGGCCTGGCGCAGACGCTCCCAGAAGCTCGGCGCCCTGAGTGCGGGCCTCTCTGGGCCCTGCGCTGGGCGGGGTACAGGGCAGGCAGGACGCCCGGAGCCGGGGGCCTCCCAGCCCTCACAGTCTGGCCGCTCCCTGCGCCGGCCTGCATGGCAGCCACCGTCATTGGAAGATATGTGGCCCAACAAATCAGGTCTCAGGGGGGCTCAGAGCTCCGGGCTCCCTGGGCCTGTGCCTGGCCGGCCTGGCCTCCTGCAGAGGGGACTCCGGTGCCCGTGGCCTTGGTGAGGGGCTGGCGCCCCCAAAGTAGGGCAGAAGGAGACAACGAGCCTTTGGGGTGGCCCGCTGGGTGCCCAAGGTCCCCCGTGTCAGCTCCAGCACTCATAGGCTTCTGAGTCTCGGTCGACCCGCCTGGCAAACGGGACGCGAACTGGCTCAGAGCCAGGCTGGGCCACGGTCTGCGGCTGCATGTCCCGGCCTCTGCAGAGGGGACCCTGCGGGCTCCATGCTGCCCGCTCGGAGGCGCCAGACCTGCCCCGAACCTGACTGCAGTGGCAGCGTTTCATGGGACAGGAGTGCCAGCTCCCCCGGCAGGCGGGCGTCCCCTCCCGCCTCCTCCCGCGGTCTAGGGCTCGGCCCTCCCTCCACGGGGCCCTCCTTCCTCCCGCCATCACTCCCGTCCTCTGCCATATGCGTCTGAGGTCCGAGTGGTCAGAGCGGGGGGCGGGGGGGCATCTGAGTGTTGAGCTGTCCCCTGCACACACCTGCTGTGGTTGGCTGCTCTGGCCAGCCTCCTGGACCCAGGCGTGGCCACTGGCCCCGACCCCTAGCTTCCTAGGCATACAGCCCAGGGTGCACCAGCAGCCAGCTCACCACACCCATGACCCTGGTCCCTGGCAGTCGATGGTGCCCACACTGCCTGCCCCAGGCCCCAGCCCCTGGTCCTACTCCCTGTCCCCAGCCACCACCCGCACCCCACCGGCCGGCTCCAGCCCTCCTGCCCTGCCCCGCCCGCAGCTGCTCACCCATTGAAAAGCGCAGCCAGTACCCCTTTTCAATGCTGCCCCTCTGGACTGTCCTCACCCCAAGTCTTTCTTCCTGAGGATTACGGGGCAGGCAAGGCTGCCCAGTCTGAGGGCGCAGGCGCCAGCCCCCCTTGGAGGCCACACAGCCCTCAGACGTGGGGCCAGAGCCTGTCTGGGGACACGGGGAGAGGGCCAAGGCTGTCGACCCTGCCGTCCCTCTGTTTGAGCAGCCTGCCCCCACCCCGGGCTGGCCCTCTTGGCAAAAGGACAGGCAGTTCGGGCCGGGGGGAGCTTCCCTGTGGCCGCACGGGGCTCCCGGCCCGTGGCGCTGGCCCGGTCCTGGCCCCCGTCCTCCAGCGACCGCGGCCTTCTCCGGCGGAGGTGCCCGGGCTCAGGGAACGGAGGACGAGGGTGCCTCGAGCGCCCGCTCCAGCAGGCTGGGCCCCTGGAGACGCAGAGCGCCACGTCGGAAGGTCCACGGAAGTCAGACCCGGTGCGAGGAAAGTGCCACTCTCCGCCCCGCGAGCTGTCTCCCGGACTCCAGGTCCGGCTCTAGAGTCAGGGCAGTGTGACAGCAGCTCCGCGCGGCCACCGGCCGGGGCGGCTCTGATGCCCGGCGCCTAGGCACACAGCTGGCCAGGTGGCCCTGCTCTGCGGCCTGTCTCCTCCGTGGGGGCCACTTCCGGCCCCACGCTGCCCACCCCAGCCCGTGTTTGCTCCGATGAACTCTTGAGGGTGGTGACGAGCCTCAGTTTGCCTTTTAACAGCAGCGTCTCCGCTCTTTGCTGGGGGGCAGGGGGGGCGGGCGCCGACGAGCAGGCAGACGTGATTCGGTCCGAGCAGACGGGGCGTGAGGCTCAGCTCGATGACAGCGATGGCCTCACTCGGAGAAGCCCCGGACAGCGTCCGCCAGTGCCCGCCGGCTGCGGTGGCGTGGACACGCCTGCTGGGGCCAGTGCTAGCTGCCAGGGCTGGCATTGGCGGGAGCAGACGCTCAGGTCACGTGGCACCCAAACAACCTTCCGCACAGACGACGGCTCGGCCAAGCAAAATCATTGAGAAGCGATGAGCCTGGAGTATTTATTACTTTTGTGTTTCATATAACTCATTTGTTTGTAAGTTCGTCCGAGTTAACATTTAGCAATGACCGTGTTTAACAGCCAGCTTGCAGGACGCTTGGCGTGGACAGTTGACTGTCACACCCCAGGGGTGGCCCCCTTCCAGACCCTGGCAGTAGAACCCAGGCCTGTGGGTCGAGTGTGGGCTGGGCGGGGGCAGCACCGCCAGGCTGGAGCTTCCGAGGGCCCCGCCTTCGCCCTCCTGTGGCCCGGCACCCCTCCCCCCGCCAGGGGCCTTGGGGGTCGTGCTGCCTGCCCCCACCCAGCTCCAGGCCCATCCCGGGGTGAGAGGACAGAGTGATTTTACTGATTCAAGGGTTTAGCAGCCTGCGGTGTAACGTGGGCCATCTGGACGCATGGCGTGTGAGCCTTCGTGACCGCCCTTGCCCCGGGCCCTGCAAAGCTGGTGCAGCGGGGGTCCTGCTGGTTATGGCAGAGGGCGGAAGGGGCTCGTGCACAAGCCGGAGCTGGGTTTCGGGCCGTGTCCCAGGGCTGGTGCAGCCACCGAGTCCCTCATCTGGGCCTGGAAAACTGCAGTCTCAACCTGCTCCGGGGTCCCCAGGTCGGGGAGGGCAGGTGTCTGGCACTGGCACTCAGGGCACCCGCCGAGAGCCTTTAAAAAAAGGCTTGGGACGGAATGAGTGGGGGGCGCCGAGTTTTAAAAACCAGACGTGGCCTGAATGAAGTCTCTGAGGCAGCTTCTGTGGTGGCTCTGGGTCTGCTCTGTCCAGCACCGCAGCCTCCGGCCGCAGGTGGCTGTCCACCTCTTGAAATGCGACCGGTGTGACTGAGGGACTTGTCAGTTTTATTTATTTTTAATTAACTTACATTTGAACTTAAGTAGCCACCACATTGGATAGTGCGGGTCCACTATCCAATGAAGATGACATTGTGAAGATGACATTTCTGACGGGGTTGGGAGTCACAGGTTGGGTGACACAAAACTCGCCTACTGGGACCTTCAGATTTGCAGATTTTGCTGTGCGTAAATTTTGCATAAAACAAACGTATTGAACTCCAGTTAATGACATGCCAGCCAGAGAATTCGGGCTGAAGCTTCGAGGTGCCTGCAGCTTGGGGACGCAGTGAGGCGCAGTGGGTGACGGGTGGGGCGCAGGCACTGAGAGGTGGGGCGTGGAAGACACAGCAGTGTTGGCTGTGGAACCTGCCTGCAGATGAGGGGCTCGCGATAGAATGTGCAGAAGCCCCAGACGTAGGAGATCGAGAGTCTCTGGGGAATCCTTGGGGACAGTGCTGGTCCTGTGTGATCTGGCGTGGAGGCAGGAAGTGCTGGTGAAGGGTGGGGGACCAGAGCGGGCCAGGCAGCCTGTGGTCAGGCTGAGCGGGCCGTGGTCCGGGTGCCAGGCAGCAGCTGGAGGCTCCGGTGGTGTCGGGGGTGGGGGCGCATTGTCAGACACTTGGTCTCCCCAGGCCCAGAGAGGGCTGCCCCTTCCGCTACAGAAGCTGCGCGGCAACACTCCGGGAGGGAGCGTCCAGTCCTGTGCTGGCCGGGCTCCCTCGAGCTCCCTCCCACGTCTTGCTGCGGTCCTTGTCCCTGGCAGGCGGGCAGCTGTGGGGCTGTGGGCCTCTCTCTTCTGTCTCTCTTGTCGGCAGGCGGGAGCGCAGTCTCGTGGGCAGCTGGTCCAAATGACACTACGACTCCGAGGACACTACGTGTCCTCAGAGCTGGCTGTGCCCCCGCCCCCGGAGACAGCCGCCCGCCCCTCGTGTAGCTGGGGCCTCAGTGCTTAGCTGGGTGGCCTTTCCCCAGCTGTGAGGGCGGCCCACTCTCTCGAAGCCCTGACAGCGGCCCACCCGCCCAGCCTGTGCACTCACTGGAAGCCCCCGCTGCCCCTGGGGGGCGTGACGAGGGTGCCTGAGGTCTGTGTCCAGCTGCTGGGGCCACTTGGGGACCAGTGTAGCCTTCAGTTCCCTCAGGATGGCCTCCAGGGGTCCCCCACCCAGTGCCAAGGCCTGGCCAGGGTCTTGCCACCACAGCACCTCTCCTCCCAACCCTCCTAGGGTGGCCACGGGTGCTGAGCCCGCCTGTCTCACACCTGAGCCCCAGGGCTGGTGTGATGCCCGGACCCTGTGCCTTCTGGCCCCTGGGAAGCCTGGCCTGACTTCAGGACTCATGGACACCCGATGGGAGTAGAACATGCTGCTTCTGGCTGCTGTGGGCTCTGTGGGGCTGCGCACGGAGCGTCGGAGACAGAGCCTGGCCAGCGGGCGAGCTCCTCCCTGCAGGCTGGAGCCCCCATCCCATTCGACCCCCACTCCACCCCACTGCTGGCCGGGAGCACTCACCCCGGCTTCCTCGTGCACCTTGTGCTTCTTCCCCTCCCAGGGCGATTGGCTCCCTGGGGGAGGGGTGCTCCCTGGGGGAGGGTGCTCCATGGAATGACTTCTCTTGCCCTGTGAGGGGGGCGTGACTTACACTTTTAGGGGATGCCCCCGGCACCCCTGCCCCACCCGCCCCCGCCGGGGCGCCTGGGCTGAGTGAGCCGTTGTGGCTGAGAACTGGGCAGATGATGAAAGGGGTCCGTGGACCGAGACGCCCGGGACAAAGCAGGTGGCCGCTCCCCAGGGAGGGGTCCCCGTGCCAGGGGACACTGAGTCGTGGGCAGTGGGGGGAGGAGAGGGGCCGGCTCCTGTCCCTCCCGGCTCCCTTCTGCCACACGGGGTCCAGGCGGGCTCTCCTGTGCGCGCTCTGCAGGACGTCTCAGCCTTCGTGAGCTTGTCCTGGGCGCTGCTCACCTGTGCTCGCCTGCCAACAGGTCGCCCACCCCTGGGGACATTTCCCTGCGCCCAAGTCCCCTGGGCTGTGAACTC
This sequence comes from Pteropus medius, assembly GCF_902729225.1. Lineage (NCBI taxonomy): Eukaryota > Metazoa > Chordata > Mammalia > Chiroptera > Pteropodidae > Pteropus > Pteropus medius. The sequence goes on along the minus strand of NW_024340699.1, from coordinate 15,666,759 downwards.
TCTCCCCCCTCGGCACGGGTCCCCCGCAAAGAAGGACCCTGCCTTGCACGCTGTACCTTTCTGCGGTCAAGGGGCCGTGTCTGGACGCGCTGTCCCTGGGTGACAGCGAGCGGCTCTGCTCTGAGCAAAATTGCATCCTGTTGACACGATGCGCTGGCACGGCTCTCAGGGGCCCTGATGCCTGTCTGTCAGGCGGCAGTCCTCACCGACACCCTCCCCACCCGGCCAGGAGTCCGCCAGGAGGAGACAGGGGGCCACCTGGGCTCGGGTCTCCTGGCGCAGTCTCGGGCGGGACGTCTGCCTCCTGCCGCCCGCTGCCCCCGTGCCTTGCCCCTCCCTGGCACTCAGAGCCCTAACCCTGCTGGAGGGGGCTAGGGGGCGAGTCTCGCTCAGGCTCCACCCCCAGGCTTGGCCCCTGGGAGCCACAGCTGAGGACAGCAGCGGCCTGCTCCGCCGTGGTGAGGCGGGCAGGGGTCCACCTCCGGGGTCCAGGCGTGGCTGGGCAGCTGGCATTTTATTCAGGAGGATTTGTGCAGTCGGCGACCCCCGCCCTCTGCCTCTGTGGCTGCAGCCGCCCTGAGCCTCGGTTCCCAGGGGATTCTCTCTTCCGACGGTCCCGGGGCTTTGATCTTGGACTTGCGCCTTTGCGGGAGGCCACGTTTGGGCCCTGAGCCAGCGCCTCGCCTGTGTGACCTCGTGGAATGCCATGACACTCTTTCTCATGTGGAAAACCGGTTCTCGGTTCTAGTTTCTGTCCTAGAAAGGGGCGACACACGGACCCCCCGGCGGCCTCGTACTCACCTGCGCCTGGGCTCCGTGTCTCCCCGGGGACCCTCTCTCCCCGACTTCCGCAGACTGGCTGCCTCACAGAGGGGACGTGGCAGGGGAAGACGTGCAGGGGGACAGCCGGGGACCTGGGGAAGTCGGGGTCTCCCGGCTAGGCTACGATGACAGTTTCCTGGTCGGAGACAAGGTTCTGGGTTGAGGGCCGGGGGACTGTGGGCCTGCTGGGCGCGACCTGTCCCCACACCTTGCTCGCCCCTTAGGACTCGGTGTGTCCAGCACCGTGTGCGGCCCTCCTGTCCTCAGGGCTGCTGCTCAGTGGGCAGTGAGTGGTGTGGCAAGGCTGTGCCTAGCTGGGGAAGGTCCTTAGTCACCCCTCCTTGGCGCCTGCCCACTCTTTGCGAGCTCGCACAGGCCACGGCCACTCGGGCCTCTCCCCTAGCCTGGACCCCCAGCCCAGAGGTGATCAAGGGCCTGGACAGCAGTGGCCGCCGGTCTGTGCTGGCCCGCAGCCGCTCGGGCACCTACTGAGGTTGGCATCATAGGCCCCCTCAGAGAGGATGCCGGGCCTTGGGGAGGGAGGCCCTGGGGGTCACGGAGGCGGGGTCCCCCCAGCTCTGGCCTTGGCCTTTGTCAGGAGCAGTCAGACAAGCAGGACAAGGAGCCACCACAGACGGCGGGACAGAAACAGGGATAGGAGGGCGGCCTTGGACGCTGTGGCCGCCCTGGGAGGGGACAAGCCATTGGTCTCGGGACCCAGACACTTGTCTAGGGGACAGAGATGGGGGAAACACTCCCGGGGAGCTGGTAGGGGAGAAACAGCAGCGGAGCCCTTCCCTGCCAGGAGCAGGTGTGCTGGCGAGGAGGGGCACGTCAGGGTCCCGCGGGTGGGGACATGTCGTGGGACAAAGCTCCAGGCCCGTGAGGTGGCAGGATTGCGTCTCGGCGGCGCCACGTCTCCCACAACCGGAGGTGCCACCCGGCCCAGGGTTCCGGGCCCGAGCCGCGGGGTCGCAGGCGCGCCATGGAGGCCCGTGCTGAGCGGGGTGCAGAGAGCTGCGTCCCTCTGGGCTGAGCTGGGACCGCGGCCGCCGGGCCTCGCCGCGTGGTCCTGGCCCGGAGTGGCCGAAGGGGGGCCCACGTGACGTCGAGGGCGGAGGGGGGGCCCGCGCGATGTCAGAGAATGGGGAACCGCGGCGACATCCAGAAGGTAGGGGGCCGCGTGACGTCGGAGGGTGGGGGGGCCCGCGTGACGTCGAGGCCGGAGGCGGGTGAGGCCCGCGCTCTGGCAGCTCTGCTGGTCCAGGAGGGACACGCGATGAGCCGCGCGGTCCCAGCCACAGTCGTGGCCCAGCCCTGCTCCGCCCACCATCGGACCGGGCCTCCTCCGGCCTCCTCGCCGCTCTCCGCGCTGTCGCCCTTTCCGGGTGAGCTCCAGGTGCCCGCGCTGGCTTCTGGATGGCCCCGAAGCCGTGAACTGCGGGGCTCCTGGGGAGTAGGGCCACGCCCCCTGGAGGCGCCCCCTGCAGCCACCCCGCCCACCAGGAAATGCCCAGCAGCTCCAGCTGGGGGGAGGGGCTCCAGCACCCCAGACTCCACGTGGCGCTCCCCAAGTAGATATCAGCGTCCAAAACCCCCTTAACAGAGACCCTGGCACCTCGATCGGGCCACCCCAATGGCCTTGCTGCACGTTCCACGACCTCTCTGAAGACATCGTCTCCAAGGAAGGTCACTTTCTCAGGAAATGGGGTCAGGACCCCAACAGATCTCTTTTGGGGGGCCACACTGCAACTCCCAGCAGCCCCCTGGTGACTTTCCGTGACCCCCGCCCCCCCTTCCTGGGCCTTTACTCCCCTGCCCAGTGGCCCAGGGCCTTCTTCCCAGGTCCGTCACACTCCGTGTCCACACCCCCCAAACCCCCGTGTCGCCCGGGGACACAGCAGCCCCTGCCACCGCTGCTGCTGTGTGATCGCGGGCAAGGCGGGCGGTTTCTCCTCTGGGAAGTGGGCCAGGCCCTGCCGCCGTCCGGTCAGGTGACCCGGCGAGCACGCGGCGCACAGGGCCAGCACCCAGGAAGTGCGGCCCCTCCGTGGGGGGTCCCAGCCCCAGGGGCGTCTGTTTCGCACGGCTTCCAGGACCTGCGGTGTGGGCGAAAGCCGCTCTCTGAGCGATCACGCCGCCTCCCAGAGTAGCCCGGCCGCGCTTGCCCAGACCTCTGTCACACGGGGGTGCGCATGCTCCTTCAAGTGTCTGTCCCCCACCTACTCCCCACACAAGGGGGCGCAGCACGTGCTGCTGCCCTGCCACCTCTGCTCTGTTCCTACCCACCCAGCTCTCCAGCCCTCCCTTGGCGCCCGTGCGTAGCCCAGCGGCCCAGCCCCATCTCCATCCATGGCCACGTGCTGCCACCCAGGCTCTCGGCCTCCCATTTGCAACCAGATTCCAGGGTCACACAGCGAGAGGCAGTAAGAGCGCGGATTCCATAGCTATGAAAGATGATCTGAGAAACGACACCAAAATCAGCCCATAAAAGACAAAAATTGATCAACTGATTTTATCATGCCTCAAAAATTCTGAATCCGGAAAACTAAACAAGCCCTAATAAATGTAAGGAATGATCCTGCAGGCAGAGGGTGGGGGGCCCCGAGGGAGGGGACGGCCCCTGACCCTCCTGGGACGCTGCCTCCCGGCCAGACAAGCTCCTTGAGAATCCCAGACCAGACTCAGACACTGAACTGGGCCCCGCAAGGTGAGACAGGCGGGTGCTGTCCCCACCCCTTTTACCTGATGCCAGAGAGGCCATGACCTGATGCTGAGAATCCCGGGGTGTGTGGCAGCTCACGCAGCAGCTTGGGGGAAGGGACAGGCTCCACGGGGGTTGGGAAGCCCAGGGGACAGGTCCTCAGAGGGCCTGGCAGTGGGTGGCCCTGGCAGACCTCTCCCTGCCCTCCCCGGGTGAGGGGGCCAGTGGGGTCCGGGCACTTGTGAGGAGCCAGCCGGGGCGCTGGGGCTAATCTCAGAGAATTGCCAACTGGGGCGGCTCGGGCACAGGAGCCTTCTTCCCTCTGCACTCGGTGGTGGGGACAGCGCCGAATGCACCTTGGTGAGGCCTTCAAGGTCCCGAGGCATTCAGGGCCTGGGAAAGCCAGGCTGCGCGCTCCGAAACCCAACCGGCCCCTAATTGCCTGGTGGGGATTAGCGTTCCGGGGGGCCCCTCCTCCAGGTGAGCTCCCTGGTGGCCCGGCCAGGACCACCCTCCCAAGCTCTGGGTCTCCTCTGAGCCTGGATTAGTGCAGGCAAGTGGATTAGTCTCCGGGGGCCTCAGTCCCTCCCTCCCCCCAGAGCCCAGGTGGACAGGTTCCCGATGGGGCGAGGAGGATGCCCATGAGGACAGCTGCTCCTGGGGTCACGTGGTGCGAGGGGCCTCAGATAAGGGGTGCTCCCCTCCCTGGTCCCCACGGTGGCCTCCAGGGCCTGGGGCACTTCCTATGGTTCCAGCTCATTTGCGCATCGACCCCTCTTTATTGGCTTAAAATAACAGTCAAACCCCAAACCCCAACTGATTCACTCAGCTGCCCTCCCAGCCTGCTCTGATCCAGCTGCACACCCCCCACGCCTTTCTCAGACTCACCCAGTCGTCCACCCTGCCCACCCCCGCTCTCCTGGCAGAAGCTGCAGGGTCCCAGCTCAAAGCCTCTCCTTCCACCGCCCAGAGCATCCTGACCCGCACCGTGCTTCACCCTGTTTTGCCTTTTGAAAAAATTACTGCATCTTCCATGATCCCAGAAGCACAGATGTTATTGTTTGAGCTGTCCAGCACCTTCCTCTCTGTCTCTCTCCCCCTCTGTCTGTCTGTCTCTGTTTCTCTGTCTCGGTCTCTCTCTCTCTCTCTGTCTGTCATTAGAGCCCCTCTTCATTCTGTCTCTTCTGTCTCTGTCTTCTCTGTCTCATAGTCTCTATCTCTGTCTGTCTGTCTCATCTCTGTCTGTCTGTCTGTCTCTCTCTCTCTCGTCTGTTTGTTCATATTTTCAACTGAGTTGTGTAAAGCCCAGTGAAGAAGAGACTTGTTGAGCTTTCTCTTCTTGCTCACTGCATCCTGCAACAGGATAAACACCCTCATCTGTTAAGTGGGTGGATGAATGAACAGATGAAGGGAGAGAGGGATGGATGAGGTGGTGATGGGGTGGGGTAGGGTGGGTGCAGGTGAGGTGGGTGGATGGAGGCTGGGCAGTGTGGTGGGGTGGGGTGGGTGGGTGGGGTGGGGTGGAGGGTGGGTGGGTGGAGGGGGGTGGTGGTGAAGGTGGGAAGTGCGGACAGAGGTGGGGGCGGATGGAGGCGGACGGGGTGGGGTGGAGGAGGAGGGTGGGCGGTGGCAGATGGGCGGGCGGGTGATGGCGGGCGCAAGGAGGAAAATAAGCAGTGATGATGTATGGATCCGCGGCAGGCGCAGGAGGCGGCAAGCAGACGGGGCGGCGGCGATGGCGAAGTGGGGGAAGTGACGGGCGGGCGTAGGACGGGCAGACGGGGCGGGCGTAAGCAGTGATGCGAAGTGGCGATGATGTGCGGTGGAGGCGATAAGTGCGCGGAGGTGCAGCGCGCTGACGGGCGGGCGGGGCAGGAGGAAGTAAGTGGCAGACGGGCAGGGGCGGATAAGTAAGCGGGGTGATCGGGCGGCAAGGCGCGATCGACGGCGGGCAGATGATGGGCGGGCGGGCGAGCGGCGGGCGGGCGCACGGGGATCACGTCATCTTGAGTGAACCATGCTGCGTAGCCCGTGACCACTAATTTGTTGATCACCCCAAACCCCAAACGTACCATGAGCCCAACAGAACCAACACAACCGTCCCCTGAAGACACGACGAAGCCTCAAAAGCCCTTTGCAGGTGACTCAGGTTTGGGGATAGGGGAGAAGGAGAAACCATTTTTAAAAAATTTTGGTCGTGGCGGAAAGATGCCATGAAGTCCACTGGCTTAACCGTTGCACACGCACAGCACGGCAATGCTAACTGCGTGCACACTGCTGTGCGACACGTCTCCAGAGCTTTCCATCTCGCAAAGCTGAGATCCCGTCTCCATTAAACAGGAACTGCCCCTCGGCCAGCCCCTGGCACGCCCCCTCCTACTTCGAGTCTCTGTGAAGCGGACTCCTCCGGGGACCTCATGCGAGTGGAGTCACAGGGCTGGTCCTCCCGCGGCTGGTTATGTCACTCATCGTGACGTCCGCCAGGTCCGTCCAGCTGTCGCAGGTGTCAGAATGTCCTTCCCTGTGTGGCCGAGTGACATTCCACCGTGTGGATGGACCACATCGTGTTTGTCATCCACCCGCCGGCGGACACTCGGGGGGCTTCCGTCTCTCGGCCGCTGGGGCGAGCCGTGCTGCGAGCGTGGGGTGCTCATAACTCTTCAAGATCCTGATATCGATTTGGGGGATAAATGCCCACAAGTAAGATTACTGGGTCACGTGGTCATTCTACTTTTAGTGTTTGACGAAACCCGCACGATCCCTCCTTGCGCTCCCGCCGTCGGGGACGGGGACGGAGGTCCCGTTTCTCCGCGTCCGGCCAGCGTTCGGTGTCTTCCGTCTTTTCAGTCACAGCCGTCCTAATCCCATCGAGGTTTCATTTGAATTTCTCCGATGACTGGCGATGCTGAGCCCTTCACAGGCTCGTGGGCTGTTTGTGTGTCATCTTTGGAGAACTGTCCATTCAAGTCCTTTGCCTGTTTTCTCACTAGGGTGTTTGGGTTTTGTGGTTGTTGGCTGGTGGGAGTTTGCTCTGCATTCTGGATGTTAACCCTTTATTCGGCATTTGACTTGCAAATGTTTTCTCTCATTCAGTGGGGCGCCTTTCCCTGTGCTGGTGGTTTCCTCTGCCGTGCAGAATTTCTAAAGTTTGACGTCTCTTGTTTGTCCGTTTCTGTCTTTGTTCCCGGTGCTTGCGGAGTGAGGCGCTCTCTCTCCGACTCTACGGAGGCGGCTGAGGATCCTGGCGTTTCCCCCTCTGCGAGGGAGCTTGTGAGCAATCAGACACTTAATTAGTTGGCACATTAGATGTTTCCAAAATACCTTTCGTTCTTTTTTTTTCTTTTTTGATCTTCGGAAAACCTTGATATTCAAAGCAGGCTTTTGCTGCCTGCTCGCTCTCTCTCTCTCTCTGAAGACCTGTTCAGAGACCATTTTGGCCCCAAAAGGAAAGGGAGGACTGGGAGCCGGCGCTGGTTCCTCCCCGGGAGAGGGGTCAGGCCTAGGGCCAGTCATGTGAAAGCCCCGGCCCTCCCCTCCCCCGCAGCCGCTGGGCAGACAGGTTGGGTGAACACCAGGGTGGTCTGGAGGTGGGAGTGAGGGTGGGAGGCAGAGGCTCGAAGCCCAAGGGGTTCCAGGGTGAGGGGGTGGGCTTGGCTGTGGGCCTGCCCCCCACCCCCTGCGGGAGCTGTAGGCCGACATCCTATCAAAACACCAGCTGGTCGTCCACCCCTTTCCCCCTCTCCCACTGGGTTCCAGAAATTCAGACAGCTGCTTCTTGCCCCATCTCGGGTCCAGACCCTGAGTGAGGCGGGCGCTGGGGCTTCAAAGAGTTGGAGCTCTGGGCTCTGGCTTCATGCGGGGACAGGCACCGACAGGGAGACAGATGCTCCGGGTGGGGTGGGCCCAGCCCAGAGATGGGTGGCCCCTCGGTGGGGGGGCGGGGGCGAAGCCACCGTGCGGTGAGGAGGGCGGCTCCCGCCGTGTGCGGACCCCGGCTCTGCCATCCCGCCCACCTGCCTCATGCCCTGGGTGCCGCTGCCCGGCCCACGCACCGTCTGGAGCCCAGGTGGACACCGGCTGGATCGTAGGTCTCGGGGTGGTGACCGGAGGTGTGACCGTGACGGGGGTGGGCAGCGATGACAGCTCCAGGAGGGTCCTGGATGTCACGGTTCCCAGCCCATCTGAGGCGAGAGCTCCTGCTTCTTAAGTTTTGTGAGTTTTTAACCAGAATATCGTACGTAAACGTGCAGCAAAGTCCCTACTCTTTCCCATCTTTAAAAAAAAAAATCCCAGCCAAAGAGCCAGAGCCGGGCCCAGCAGCACAGCCAGCACCCAGAAGCCTCTCGTGACAACTTCACCCAGACACGGTGCACATTAACCAATCAGGCGCCTAAAACCAATTAACCAAATTATGTCACGAAATTTCCACTCAGGTTTTGTCCAACTGTCCACTTATTTGAGCTTATGAAAAGCTTAATAGTTTATAAGTACTTTCGCTGGAAGATTCATTATTTCAAGTTCTGATGAAATGGTTTAGATACCAACTTCAACATGTACGAGGGGCCAATGGTTATTAAAAATCTTTTTAAGAGATGTCCACCAAAAAGCTTACAGACCATGGGCACTAGATTTAAGAACACAGCAGCCACCTGAGTAGTGTCCACTTTCTTCAGAGGGGCAGAAAATGTATGTGGTCTGGCTCAAGCCTCCCCTTTTGCCCATTTTAATGATTTACCCATCCATCCATCTTATTCATTCATCCATATCCACCTAATACTCACCCATCCATCCACCCATCCACACATCCACTCATCCACGTATCCATCCATCTGTCCACCCTTCCACCACCCATCCAAACACTTATCCATCCATTCCCCACCCATCCACTCTTCCTTCTCCATTCATCTTTACGTTTGGAAAACATTTGCAGAGCATCTACTACATTCCAGGCTCTGGGCACAGAGGTCACGGCAGAGAAAAGACCCAAATCATCTCTGTCCTTGGACATTACCGTTGGCGGGAGGCGGACATGGAGCAGCATCCCACTCAAACGTGGTGGACTCTGCACAATTCCAGGAATGGATCTGACGAACATAGTTGAGGGAAAGAAACCAGACAGGCAGAGAATACTCTGTGATTCCATTTACATGAATTTCGGAGACAGACAACAGCTACTCACAGTGCTGGCCTTAAGAAGCGGTTGCCTCGGAGGGAGGGTACTGACTTTGAGGAGCACAAGGACTCCCGGTGCTGGAGAAATCCCAAATCTTGATCTGAGTGGTGGTTACAGACTAGACACACATGAAAGAGCCGACAGGCTCCACGGCGGAGGTTTGCACACTTTACTTTGTTATACTCCAAACAAAACAAAAAGAAACATTTATTCATATGCTATTCATCTGCTATGAATTATATGAGGTTGAAGCGCAGGAAATTGTCAGCCTTCGAACCAATTTGATGTACGAAAGCGGCAGTTTCGTGTACCTGAGCCTGGGAGCTCTCGTACAGGCCAGCCCTCCGACGCCTCGGGCCTTGGCGTGCACGCTGCTCTGCATTGTTCTCTCCCTGTGCCCCTCTGGCTCAGTCCTCCTGCTCTTTACAGGCTTGGGGTCTTCTGAGAAGCAACCCCCACACACTCAACCTGGATGGGGTTTAGTCTCTTCCTTTAGGTTTTCCCCACCTATGCCTGTGACACATGGGGTCACTGGGGACTTCGCCAGTGTCTTCCACACTGGCCCGGGAATGAGACCTCCATTTCTATCAGAAGTCTCACTGGCACCAAGTTGTCCTATCTCCCCAGGTTATGCATCCCCAGAGGCAGGGCCCTGACCCCTCTGTGAGGCCACCCTTTCCCCAAGGGGGTGCCCATCACACACTGTTACCCAGAGGGAAGGAAGGAATTCACTCAGGTAAACACCTTCCGATCTCAAGCATCACAGAGTAGGACAATCATTTATTGAGCACCTACTATGTGCCGGGTATGGTTCTAGGTTCTGGGACGGTGGGAAAAACAAAGTGGATGATGACATCCTGCTCTGAGATTATTTAATTCCAGAGAAACAGTAACCACATCTCTTCTGCGCAATTAAATACCTGGGTGAGGACTTCTGGCCAAGGTGGATTAAAGAATGGACCATATTCCTCCTCCCATGTGAAAACAGACAAAATATATAAAACGATGGCTTTTAAGAACCTGGAGCCTCGGTAGTAAAGGACAGCGATCCCTGAGGGAAGGAAAGCCAATGGGATGAGTCCTCCAAAAGCCTGGCTGGTTGCCTAGAGAGACTTCAGGCCGCGGCACACAGAGGGGGGTCTGAGCCGAGAGTCTGGGGAGGCAAAGGTGGCCCTTGCTCTCGGGACACAGACTTGCATGGAGGGAAAGCTCCAGAAGTTCACGAGGATCTTCCTTGAGTATTCAGGTGATTGGTGCATGTGACAAAACTACCTAAGGCCAGGAAAAGAACAACCCAAGTCAAGAATAGAGCCTCTTTTTACCCGCCAGACTGGAACACTTCAGGCTTTATGGCATCAGGGAGAGAATTCGGAAGGTATAGCCTCGAGAGCGGAAAATATTACTAACAAGGTAAAACTTAACAATGTCTGGCGTCCAACAACAACAACAACAACAACAACAACAACAAATAGCCATCATGCGAAGGAAAAGGAAAATATGGCTCATAGCAAGGAGAAAAGTCAATCAGTTGAAAGGGGCACAGAACTAACATGGGTATTCGATAGAATTAGCACATAAAGACATTAAACTAGTTACGAACACTTTATTCCATATACTCAAAAGGTTAGGAAAAGATTTAAATTGAACTTTTAGAAATGAAAAATTACAGTGTTTGAGAAGAAAAATTCATCGGAGAAAAAAATGGCAGATTAGACATTGTAGAAGAAAAGATTAGTGAACCTGAAGACATAGCAATAGAAACTATCCCGAATGAACTACCAAGGAAAAACATTTAAATGAACGAGGCATCAGTGGGTTTTGGGACAATGTACGTGTAACCCAATATGTTGTCATCGGAGTCCCTGAAGAGAGGGAGAGGGGCGAGAGGACAGAAAATACATTGGAAGAAATAATGGCTGAGAAATGTCCAAACTTGATGACAAATATAAGCCCACAGATCCGAAAAGTTCAGTGAGTCATAAGCACAAGAAACATGAAGAAACACATAACAGAGCACATGATAAATTGCTCAAAAGTAGTTCTTAGTAGCGAACATTTACAGCAGCCAGAGGACAAAAAGATGCGTTGTGTATAGAGAAACAAATATAAAATGACAGCTTGTTCTCATCTGACACAGGACAGAAGACAGCAGAGCAGCATCTTCAAATTACTAACAGAAAAACCTGTAAATCTAGAATTCTATACCCAACAAAAATAGCTTTTTGAAGAAAAGGCAAAATACAGACTATTTAGACATACAAAAGCGGTGAGAAATTGTTGCCAATAGACCTGTCCTATAAGAAATGTTAGACAGCATTCCGGGCAGAAGAAAAGTGATATCAGATAAAAAATATGAATTCGCGCAAAAGAAATGAGAAGAGTCAGAGATGATGAACAGAGGGGTAAATCTGTAAGTTTTATTGTTATGTAAATCTCCTTAAAAGGTAATCGAACTTTGAGAATGGCAGTGTGAGTTTGGCAAAAACTCTTCTCCAGACCAACGTCTGTTAAACTGGTCAGAATGAGCACAGACAATCATTTAAAGTTTCTGGATACTGAGCAGAGGACTGAAAATCGAGGGGCCTTTATCCAAAAAAATCTGTGGAACCTGGCAAGAACGGCGAGAGGCTGTGGCATTTACGGGGTGGGTGGTGCCTCCCCAGGGGGCTGTGCTGAGGACAGCCCTTCCAGAGGGCTTGGCAGTCAGCAGAAGCTCCCTGATCCCGTTGGCAGATCCTGCTCCGCTCGGCTCTGTGCCGTTGGCAGTGTGCACTGGGTGATAGAGGCGGCCGTTGCTGCCCCTGCCTTCCCCAGCCCCCTCTCCACAGTGAGGCTCCAGGAGGGGTGACTAGTGAAGAAGGGGTTCCTCCGTCCACTAGCTCCTGCTCCTGCCCTGGGGAGGGTCTTTCAGAGACGGTCACTGCCTCCCCTCTAACGGGCCCCACTTTCCTTGGATCAGACAGGGGAGCAGTTTACACTGCAGGGTGTCATTGAAATGATAGAACAATCAGTTAGCAACAGGTTGGTGTGATACCAATCACGGCAGAGAAGCCAGAGCTCTATGTCATGGAAAAGTGATCACAGGGGACCAGGCTGAAACCAGAGCCATCCCCAGCGATCCGTTAGCCTGGGTGTATGTCACACTGCGTCCTCCGAGGTTTGACGGAGAGGGGACTGCCTTCAAAGGGCCCAGATTCTGCACTCGGCAGATGAAGACTTTAACGAGACTACGTGAATCTGTTCAAAGAACGGAAAGAAATCACATGGAAAGACTTAAAGGAAGGCATGGCGATAATAATTCATAAAACCGAGACTATGGACCAAGAAGTAGAATTACAAAAAACCAAACGGAATTCTGGAGTCGACAGTGTAGTAACGAATACGGAACGTTCACAATAGGTTTGACCTCGCAGAAGAAAGTGTCGGTAAACTTAAAGATCGACAGAGATTACGGAACCTGAAGGAAAGCGGGGGATGAGGGTGCCCGGGACGGCGGACAGCACCGCGTCGTTCGAGCCCTGTGTTTTCCCCACACGTGCAGAGCTGCGGCAAAGTTCAGTTTGTAAATCGGGTACAGTAAGTAATGTTAAAACACGCTCACCGCGTACTGGGGTAAACGTGGTGCGAATGTGGTTTCTCCCTCCACTAAGTCTGGTCTTTTTCAGTCCACAGCTGCTCCGAGCGTGTGTGGCCACACGCACTGGCAGCAGATGGCTGGTTTCGGGGGGTCCCTTGCTGAGGTCCTTGTACCGGTTCCGAGTTTTCTGGCACAGTGGCCGCCATCGATCGGAACGCGTTTTCGGCTCGTGTCTTCCGCCCACAAATTACATGCTTTTCCCTCGTAAATAAGCATGTATCATGCACCGCGGCCAGAACTTTTGCAATTTGAGGCGTGACAGCGAAGCCAGCACAGATTTCTTTTCCTTCTTCGCCATTTCGCGGATAGAAGGTTCGTTCCTCCCGTGGGGCTTGGCGACCTCAGCACGGGACTTTCTGTCTTATGAAGTCAAGAACTGTCACCTTTTCACGTAAGGGGATCATCTACGGCTTCTCGCTGATGTTCCCAAACCGCCAGTGTGACCCCTCTTGCACTTTGGAGCCGTTATTCAATAAAATGAGAATTATTTGAATGCAAACAGGGCGATAAGGCAGCAGTGGATCTGATAACGCAGACGGCTGCGGAGTGACTCACGGGGGGCGAGGAGCCTCTGCGGGGTGGAGACCACGACAAAGGGCGCGACTCAGCCCCAGCAGGACGGAGCCGGACAGATTGGGACGGCGAGAGAT
>NW_024340699.1:15650169-15653025 GCF_902729225.1 Pteropus medius | reverse complement strand
TACATACAAACCCTGTGCGCACATCACTTACCAGTTTCACAGTTAAACGTGTGCCGTTTATTGTACGGTAATGAGAGCTCGATGAAGTGGCTTTTGAAAAGCTGACGAGTACCTCAAGCCCATCGCTTCTCCGTCACTTGCCGCACTCGCTGTCAGGTCCGCCCGACGGTGAGTACTTTAGGCTTTTGGGCCGTGTGACCTCTGCGGTCACCCGGCCCGGTCGTCCTGCCCCACGTCAGCGTCGCCACGGCTGCACACCGGTGCGTGCCGGGACGTGCGTCTCTCCAGGCGTCCACGGTGCAGGTGCTGCCACGAGGTTCCCCGACGCTGCCCTCAGGCGGTGGCGACGTCGCTTGTGGACTGAAATCGGCCACGCAGGGAGTGGGGGAATCTACGGTGGGGATGTCGGCAAGCCAGGGCCCGCCCCCCAATGCCAACTGTGACGGTCGACCGCGCGGTCCTGCCCAGGACACGTGGAAGAGGTCCCGTGACGGGCGGGAGGGCCTGTCGACAGCGGCCATCGAGTCAGCCACTGGTGGGGACACAGAGCTGAGTGCGGGCTGGTGCCAAGTCAGGCTGCAGGGGCCCTGCCCGAGGCCCCGGCCTTAGTGGCCCTCGCTTGACTCTTAATTGCTCTTTCCCAGTTCCCCTGGGGGACGCGTGCCCTGAACCACTACATGGCATCCTGTGCCACGTGCTGCGTCCCCGGCCCATGCGAGTCACCTTAAAGGTCGTGGGGCTTGGGGGCAGGGTCTGGGTGGGAGGCCCTGCTCCAGGGTGTGGCTGGAGCGAAGGCTGACGGTCCCTGAGCGACGGTCTGCTCACCTCCACGGGGCTGGTGACTCCTGGGACCTGAAATACCTGTGAGGGGTGGAGGGGCTTCGTCAGCCGCCGGCCCTCTGCACATGTCAGCGAGGTTCGATGGTTGGAACTGGGGCTCCGGCCTCGGGGCTCCCGGGGGACCCTCCTTGCGAGCCCTACCTCTGAGCTGGAGGCTGAGCCCCCTCCTCCTCTACCCAGAGAGAAGGCGGGGCACGGGCGCAGACGCCAAGCCAAGGGGGCCTCGTGGGAAGCACAGGCAGCACCCTGAGGCACACAGGTGGTGAGGCGAGGGCCCGCCCCTCCCCGTCGTCACTGCGTTCACCCTCCTGGGAGCCGCGGGCCTCCAGGTGCACGGCCAGGCCCGCCTGGCACTGGCAGAGAAGCGCTCGCTCTGCAGGGAGAGGTGGCCCGGCGCAGTGAGTCACAGCCCTGCCAGGTGCAGCCCTGACGGTGGCTTCCTGCAGCCTGGGGACACAGCCCACTGGGGCGCCGAGCCCGGTGGCCGCACAGCTCCCAGGTGTCTCCCCTCCGTCCGGGCCCCTGGCGGGGAGCGCGTCGAGCACACACATTCCACAGTGATGAGCCCACACCTGGGCTCCCCAGAGGAGAACCTGTCCTTGCTTGCGGTGGCAGCTGGAAGCCCGTCCCCGGTCTGCAGGCTCAGCCCCAAGCCGCCTCTCCGGCATCTGGAGCTGGGGAATCCCCATGCAGAGCCGAGCTCGACCCCCGCCCTGGGGACAGGCCACCCCGTGGTTGGCCAGAGCTGCCCTCAGGAGCTCCACATGCTTCCTCCCTTCGGGGTGGGGGGCACAGGGAACCCCGCTTTGCTCAGCCGATCCCACTGTGGGCAGCGCCCGCTGCCTCGGGAAGGCTCTCGCCATAGCCTTGCCCCACGACCGTCACCGGCCCCTCACTGCCCACAGGTAAAATGCACCTCCCTGGCTGGCCTCGGGGCCCTACCCGCCCCGGCCCCAGACCCCTGAGCCACAGGCCTCGGCTGCCGGCAGCTCCCTGCTCATCAGCGTCCCTTGTGACCTCCACGCGGCCCTCCTCCAGGAAGCCCTCCGGGACCGGCTCTCACCGAGGGCCCCAGCCCCCTCCCCTTGGAGGACACACGTCTGCCGCTGGGCCCTGACTCGGCGCTGGCCCCAGCCCCTGGGGTGCTGGCACATGACTCGGCGCCAGCCAGCCCCCACGTCCCCCTCCTCGGCCAGGCTGGACAGGGACGCAGACCTTGGCCTTGCCACAGTCTATCTTTAACTCCTGGGCAGCTAATTCCGCTCTATTTTGAGAGAAAAAAATTCCACTCTGAAGTCTGGTTCAAAAAAGTCCTCGCCCAGTTTGGTGAATTCTCCAGAGAAAGCCTGGCCTTTGCCGTGGCCCAGGGGCGGGGAGGGGACGCGGGCCAGGACGCAGAGGCACCTCCTCAGGGCTCAAGGCCTGGCGGACACCCGGGAAGCCGCCCCGCCGGCCCCTGCCCCCTCTGCTCCAGCCTGTTACCACCGTCACCTGGTTTTGACTGTTTTTGCACTTTACGGAGAGACCCACGCAGCGTGTCCTCGTGTGTCTGGCTCCCGTCACGTGACGTGATGCTCAGGCAGTCCATCCGCGTGCTCTTGAGTTGTTACCGCGTTAGGACCTGCTGTGTGCCGTTCACGATGCTACGGCCGGGTCCCAGATGTCACGATGCTATGGCCCCGGTCGTGGATGTCACGAGGCTACGGCCCGGGGCCCGGACCTCGAGCTGTTTTTGGCGCGGTGCCTGAGACATCTTTGCTCTTGCGATGACCACGGCGCCCGTTTCTGTGGGAACGTGCCGGGTTCCCTGGGATGCTCAGCAGAGCATTCGGGGACCTTGCGTGCTCTGAAGGGGACCAGGCTGCCACCAGCAGCGTGAGTTCCCGGCTCTCCACGCCCTCACCGACGCCGGTTATATGTCTGCTTCATTTTAACCTCTCTGGCGGGAGTGACATTGTCTCACTGTTCTTTCCAAGAGACTTTTTAAAATTAATAGACTTGATATTTTTTAGAGCA
>NW_024340699.1:15619650-15650012 GCF_902729225.1 Pteropus medius | reverse complement strand
TACAGCTGATAAACGAATGTCGCGCACGATCATTCACTAACGTCCGCAGTTGCAGGAGGTCCTCTCCCTGTGTCCTGCAATTCCGCGGGTTTTGACAAATGCGTGGCGTCCTGCGTCCACTGACGCAGCTGCGTGAGTCCTTGTGGGCCAGGCCCAGGAGGGGCCCGTTCAGAGCCCGCGCGTCCCAGTGGCCAGCAGCATGTAAAGAACTGGCCCCCGGTGTCCTCGGAGGGCGGGATGCTGCCGTCTCCGCTGCCCTCCTCCCCCTGCCCCTCACTCCCCATTCCAGCCTGCGGGGACCCCCCAGTCCTTCCGTCTCTGCATCTTGACGTCACCTTCTGTGCACGAGCGTGGGAGCCAGAGATGGAAGGCCTGTCCCACAATTGCTCAGAGGCGAGGCCGAGGGCATCTGTGCGGAGGTCCAGGACTCGGGCCCCACGGGAACGGACATCAGTGGGGACGTCGCAGGTCCCCTCGGGCCGGCGTGGGCCGGGGTGGATGAGGAGGTCCGGGTGGGCACTGGAGGGAGGTGGCCGCCCGCCCGCAGGGTGGCGTCGTAAGTGCCCGTGCTTCGCCGCTCTGACGGGGCCAGCCGGGCGGTGCCAGGACGCGCGCCGGGGACCGGCCGAGCCCCCGGGGACGAGCCCCACCCGGCCTTGGCGAGGCCCTCACACAGGCGGGTTCCGTCTGCCGACGTCCTGGAGGACTTCGCGTCGAGAGCCTGAGGGTCATGGGTCTGCCGCGTCTCGTTTCTGTCATCTTCGTCCGGTCTTGGCGTGGGACGGTGCAGCTTTGCGAAGTCCGTTGGGTGGTGTCTCCTCCTCTTCTGTGACCTGGAAGAAATTGTGTAAAATTAATGCTGCTCCTTCTTCAAACGTTCGGCAGAACTTTCCGGTCAGAGCGTCGGATGCAGATTCCTGTCTGGACCGGGGTCCGTGCACCTGTGGGCTCCTCCGCGCCCTCAGCGCCGAGGGTTCGCGTTTCCAAGGAGACGGCCTCTCTCCTCTCAGTGGTGGCACCTGTGACATCGAGCGGCTCACGGCCTCTCGCGTTGTCCCCGTGACGGCTGCGGGACCTGGGGTGACAGCCCCGCGTCTTCCCGCTTTGTGTCTTCACGGGCATCTCCACTTCCCTCCCGCTGTCTCTGGCTCCGCCGACCTCTGCCCCCGCCCCCCGCGGTCACGGGCTCGTCCCTTCCTGCTGCTTCCCGTGGGACCTCGCCCGATGGACGCGGGGCTCTTCTCCAAAGCGGGCGTCCGAGCTCTGCCCTGGCTACGCCGCACGCGCGGCTGTGCTGAGTTTTCATTTTCATTCATGCTGTGGGTTTACAGCGTCCGCCAAACTCGAGACGTTTCCGTGGTTCCTTGTTCGAAAACGCTCAGTCCCCTCGCGTTCTGCAGATCGATCGGTCCTTCCCTGTTCCACTGGTTCTGAGGCTTCGGCCGGTTCTGTTTCCTTTCTCCCGGCCTATTTTCCGTCTGTGGTTCATATCGGGTCAATTCTACGGACTCGCACCTCGCGACCGAGCCCATCCAGCCAGGTTTAGCTTCTGTGCTGTGCCCTTTGGTGCTGTGGTTTCCACTTGGCCCCCAGGCCTTGCCCGCACTCGGCCTTGGTGTTACCGTCCACAGGATGGGTGTCCCCTGGCCCTTCTGAGGACGAGCTGGGATCTCGGGGCCCCAGATGTGCAGCCGTGCTGTGACCCTCCCACAGCCTCCACCCCAGGCTGCTGCCGGGGCTGCGCTGAGGGGTGACAGGTACGTACACAGGTGTCGAGCAGGCCAGTGCTCCAGCTCAGCCCCGACCTGGCCCTGACAGCCACCCGTGACAAGGGGACAGGGTCCGAGAGGGTCCCTGACAGTGAGTGCCATGGGGATCTTCACGGGGCCTCACATGGGACAGTCCCCTGCCAGCCAACACAGAGCCCGGCTTCGAGGGGGACGAAGGGAGGAACAAGGGTCAGCTAGGGTCACAAGCTGGTGAGTAGGGCCGGCAGGGCGTCCGTAGCCAGGCTGGTGGACACGGCCCCGATGGCTGCCCACCCTCCCCACTGCAGGCCCTTCTCTGCCACCTGGCCTCCCTCACCAGGGCCAAGGGCACTGCTGACCGTGCCATCGGCCACAGCAACGGGGATCAGAACGGCCCTGGGGGGGACTGTCTCCAGGACCAGGCGAGCACTCGGGCCGTCTCTGTCAGCAGCAGGAAATGCTGCTCTGCAAAGGTCGGTCTCCCACCGCTCACGCAGGACCGCCCCTGGCGCCCGGCACAGGGCTGGACACACGGCAGCCACACAGGAAGCTCTGCCGGACTGAACGGAAGCTTCTCGCTGTGTCTGTCTCTCCCCCCCTAAAGTTCTGCTGCTCCAGCAAGTTATCCACCCACTGGCCCACCCAGCCACACACCTACCCACCTACCCACCACCCACTCACACATCTACCCACCCACCTGCCCACCCATCATCCACTCAGCCCCTGTGGGAACACCTGTGTACACTGTCTCTGATAAGGGAAGTTCATGACACGCTATGAGCTCATCACACACACAAGGAAGCTGACGGTCAGGGGTCGGGGTTCACTGAGGCTGCACAAGATTTTACCACCACCGCCCCACCCCACCCCCGCCGCTGGGGGAGTTGGAGCACACCCCGTCTCCTCTGCTGTCTGGTTATTCCCTCGATGTGAAGCCTACGCTCCGGGCCCTCCGAGCTGCAGAAGTGTCCCTGTGTCCCCACAGCCCGAGCACTGGGCTGGCCACAGAGCAGACGTGAGACCGCACCCTACGCCACCAGTTCACAGACCCCTGCTCCCGTGGGGCCCCCGCCCCCACCTGCAGCCCGAAGCAGACCCGCCAGACGGACGCGGAGCGGATGCCGAGCCAGGAATTCCCAGGACGTCAAGAGGGGGGCTGGCTGCAAGCGGGGGGTGGCGGAGGAAGCTGGTTGTGACTGGCGTGTCCCAGCTCGTGTGCTGCACGCCTGGCTGAGCAGCCACCCTCCAACTCCAACAAGCTGCCGCCTGCCCGTGGCCTTCCTTCCTTCCTCCCGAATTCTGCCCGAGCTGGCCCGGGGGTGGGGGGAGCATGCACCCCCAGCCTCCCCGCCCCCAGCTCCCACCTTCCCGCTTTTCCTTTCATCTCAAGGTATCGAAAAAGGAAAACCTCTCAAGTGAAGCCGCCGGCCGCAGCTGTCCTCCCGGCCTCTGGTGTCCCCGCCACCCTCCGTGCGCCGGGTCCGTGCCCGCCGTTCCCACGCCCGGCCATCCTCCCTCCTCTCCGCCCGGCCATCTCCTCCCCACCCTCCAAGGCCCTGCGCGGATGCCACCTCCCTGGACCGGAGTCAGCAGGCTCCCAAGAAGGGAGACGTCGGGGTGAAGGTCGCTGTGTCAGGATGGGGGCGACCAATCAGAAAGCCACCCTGGCCACCCCGGCCCCTTCGCACAGTGACACTTCTTTGGGATGGGGGGGGTGCACAGCTGCCCTGACGGTTCCCTGCGGAGTCCATCACAGGCCCGAGACCCCACCCCCAGAGAGCACCCGGGCCCCCTCCTGCGCTCCGCAGGCCAGGGACGGCCCTCCGTGCGGTCTTCCCACGGTCCAGGAGACAGCTTCGTGAACTCTGAGTGAACTTGAATTTAGATGCCTGCTGTCTTTACCGGGAATGCCTTTTTCAGCTCTGGACACTCTCCAGCAGCTGGGCCCAGGCTCCTCCGAGACCCCTGGGGCGTCCCTGGGTCCCGCCACGCAACCCCGTCTCCCCGTCTGCAGAAGGGCCAGTCCTGCTCGGCCCGCCCAGAGCGTGCTGGGCTGTCCTGGCTCCACGCGGGGCTGCGGAAGGTCCCGTCCCGTTGCCGACTCCCGCCCAGGCTCCGTCCTCGCGGGACTCAGGGCCCTGCCTCTAAGTGGAGACAGGCCTTCGGGTCTGGATGCGAGGTCAGAGTGGTCAAGAGACCCCCAAGGGTCGTGCAGCTGCAGGTAGCAGCCGGTGGCAGGAGACTGGCCACAGGGCCGAAGGGCTGCTTCCCGGAGGCCGTGCAGTGAGAACCCGGCCGCCCAGAGCCTGGGGCACGGGGACAGCAGCCTGCCTGGTGCCAGTGCAGACGCGCTGGTTCCTTGGCGGGACGTCTGCCCTGGGGACCTTCCTGTGCCTCCGGGCCTGCTCGGCGGGAGCGTTCAGTCTCCTCCCGCCAGAGGCTGGGACTGGCTGCTGCGGGCCGTGCGGCCAGCTGGACAGAGGACAGGCCCAGCGGGTCAAGGGGCAGGGTCCACACACCTTCCCGCCCATCCGCTTGTTCCCTCATCACGTGTGCGTTCTGAGGCAGACAGTCCCGTCTCCCTAAAATCAGCAAGTCTGGTCGGCCGACAAACCCAGAGACCCGGACGACCCTCACTGCAATCAGAGCAGCTGGGCCACCGTCCGCCCGTCCGCCTGCCCACGCCCCGCCCCCGTCAGCACACAGCCAGGGCCCGACCACGCGGCGGGGGGTCCTCCCCTCCTTCCCCAACCCAGCTTGCCGGCCACTGGCCTTCTGGCCGACCGTAGTGATTGAGCACAGGGACGAGCAGAAGCCTGAGCCCTGATCTGAGATCATTTGTTTCCAGGCCTTTCTCCCTAACCAGACCGTGAGTACCCCAGGGAGGGAACTGTGTCCCTATTTCCACCTGTGGGTCCCCAGCACCTGGCACAGACACGCCTGAAGGACGGATGAACGAGAGGGGAGGGGCGCTACACACCAAACACCGTCAAACAGCTCCACGTGAGTGCAGGTGGGAAAATGTAAAAATGGTAAAAATTCAGCAGAAATGTGAGTGGGAGGGAGCTGCCACCCGAAGCAGGACTTGGAACAGGGCCGTCATTTTTCTAAGACAAGAGGGTTTGTGAGCTCCGTCCTACAGGCGGTGAGCAGACGCGGCCTGGGCCGCAGGCGCCCAGGAACCCAGCCTTCCGAGCAAAAAGAAGGAGCTCCGAGGTCCCCAGACCCCGAGCCGGGGTGTTCTTGGGCTCGCTCACTCGCTCCTTTGTTCCTGTGTTGGCATCATCGGATAAGAGGCCAGGTCCTCGGAACTACTGTGGCATTGTTTTGTGACGCATATCCACAGTTCCTACCCTCGAGGCCCCCTGCTGACTGTCCCCAGGTCTGGGGTTTGACCTCTTTCTCGTCCTGCGTTCAGCACGTGGACATCGGGCTCTTCAGCCCCTGCATCCAGGCCTGGTTGTGTGCAGGGCGGTCCGGGGAAGCTGCACGGAGGGGGCCGATGCCAGGACAGGCAGCCGGGGGGCCATCGTGCCGATGCAGATCCGAGCTTGGTCCCCACAATAGAGCCTGCGGTCGGCTGGCTGCAAAACACAGGGGCCTCGGCGATGCGGTGTCCGCTGGCTTCGGGAAAGACGGCGAGGCCCCAGACACAGGGACACAGCATTCTCGAGCCACCGTCCTGCCACAGAACCGCTGGTCACACACGAAACAGCAGATTAGGAATTTCCTATTCTATTTTTACTGCAAAATTTGCACTGGCAGAGGGCATGTGGCTTGGGAAAGTTTTCTCCTTTTGAGCCTCTTGGCTGCACATGAAAGGCAGCCGAGCCCAGAGTGGGACCCGCGCGGCCCTCGCCGGCCCCCGAGCCGCTGGCGAGGGATCCATCGAGAAGCGCTTCATCGCCTCGTTCCCCTGCTGCGGTCGACCACGGCAAAGCCGGCGGAGGCGCTTTGCCGAGCCGAGGCCTTCGAGGACAACTAGCTCCCTTTGCTCTTTGGGGGCCTTGTCTGAGCCCAAGCCTGGGAACTGGATGCAGAGGTGGCGGGAGCCAGGTTGGAGCCAGGGGCCCCGGTTCTCTGCCCCAGGGAGAGGGAGCTGGACGCTCCGCAGCCTCCGGCCACAGGCCACGGCCGGAGGCAGACCCGAGAGGGGTCAGGCGTCCGGCTTCCTGAGACATCCTGGAGGCCGGGCCCGAGGGTGGGACTCCGGTCTGGACTGCGGGGCTGGGTCAGCGGACGGTCAGCACCGGCCCAGAGGTCTGAGACGAGGGCGTCACCAGGAGACTCTGAAACCCTAACGGAGCGCGCCTGCCCTGGGCCAGGGTCCTCGGGTGTGTGGGAGAGACGTGGCTCACCCTGCCTGGCAGGAGACACAGGGAGACGGAGGCCTGGCCTTCACGCTGTTGTCCCCCAGCTGCGTCTGCTAAGTGCCTGCTCCTGTGCCTGGCAGCCGTGGCTGGCGGGAGGTGGGCTGACCAGCTGGGCCTGTCTCTGGTAGCAGAGCCCAGCGCTGAGAGAACAGCCCGGGGCCACGCTTTGTGGCTAAAAGCCAGCTGCCGAGGCCCCCTGACGACCTGGACGTGTCTCCGGGCACCAGGTGGGGCGCCTGGCAGAGCCCTCGGCACCCCGTGAGGCCTGGCAGGAGTGTGGTCACCCCGGGGCAGCCCCGCCGGCCCCACGGGGATGAGCATGAGGCTACCGGGGGACCCGGGGGTCAGGGGTCAGCACAGAGAGCCCCCTCTGCCCCGGCAGCTCTGGTGGCCCAGCCGCCCGGCCCTCTGGAGTCAGGGGGCCTTCCGCTCCCGTGCAATGCCCCCGCTGTCAACCGCGTCTGGCAGCCAGAGACCGGGGCCTCCGAACAAAGCCCCGGCTCTGCTGGGGTCCGGGAGGTGGTAGCAGGGTGCAGAGTGGGGGCTCACACAGACGGGCTCACACCTGTGCCACCGGCCCCTGGCCTGCCGTGGGTTCTGCACCCAGGCCGGGCTCCGTCACAGCCGACCCCACGGCCATCCGCTCCACCGGCCGCTGGCCCCTCGTGCCCACGGCCCTGGGCTTCTGTCTGAAAGTTTGTCCCCAGCGCCCTGTCCCCACACCTGTGCCCCCCGCCCCTCCCCCCCCAAGAACCAGCACTGCCTTTTGCACGTTTTCTCTGCAACAAAGAGTCTGTTTGTCGCGTTCAGTGAGGGGGCGGGCTGTGTCCAGGTGGCCGGCGTGGCCTGCCCGCCCCTCGCCTCCTGGATCACTGGTCCCTTATCTGTTTAACGGGAGCGCAGCTCCCACCTGCAAGGCCGCTGCGGGCAGAGGAGATAATGCGCCATAAAGCGCCCGCGAGGGCTTGGCACGCAGCTGCGGGCGGCCGTGAGAGCCGCCTTTGTGTTCTTGTTTGTGTGCGTAGGTGTCTTATCTCCGTCGGCCCAGAGCGAGGCGGCTGTGGCCCATCTCTGTGGCCGGCTTGTGGCACAGTGGGCACTCGCTGGCCCCGGCCTGAGTCTGAGGGCTCGCTTTCCCTGGGGCTGCACTCGGGGTGCGGGCGAGACCCCAGGAATGTGACCCACTCCCCAGCCCCAGGGGCTGGTGTCCCGCCCCCGACGGGCCACCTGCAGCCTGCAGAGGCTGCCCTCAGGCCGCTGTCAGCTTCAGGAGGGGCCCCTGTCCCGCAAGACCAGGCTTGCGCCCAGAGCCACATCCGGAACTCGCCCGGCTGCGGCCCCACCCCTCTCCTGCAGGGGTGCCCTGCCCCCTCCTCCTGGAGCCCCTGCTCTCTGGGCCCCCCGCACGGTGGGTCCCCCTGCAGGCACGGCGGGCTGCAGTCTAGACAGCCACCCCTGCACGGCCAGCGGGGCGGACAGCTGGCCGCAGACCCAGGTGCCTGGAGGAGGACAGCGGGAGGGGGCTTCAGGGGCCCTCGGCTGGGCTCCCCCCGGGGCCGTGGTGGGAGACCGGGCACCATGGGTTCTGGAATAGCGTCCCAACCAAATCGAGCAGAACCACGTCTCTCAGCGGTGGGCGGAGCTCAGGACCCCATGGCCCAGGACAGGACAGGTGCTGGCGGTTTCCTCCGAGCCACGGGCTAGGGACACTCACGGGGAGACCCAGCACCAAGGGCCCCCTGGGAGACACTGCGGGCGAGGTGGCCTCCAGGTCGGTGACATGTGTGGGGTGCAGATGGCTTCTTCTTTCCCTTCTACCCTCTTGGTGGTGTCCAGGGTGCCAGCCGTGGAGGGACATCCCATCTCAGGCGGCCAGCTGGCGGGCAAGATGAAGGCCTGACAGACACACGGACAAACGGGACCTTGTGGGGGCATCGCCCTCCAACTCGGTGCCCCGGGAACGCCCTGCAGACACGGGCGACACAGCCCCCCGGCCCAGGGGTTCCTACTCAGTGGGCCGGGCGGCCGAGGGGTCCCGCTCTGCTGCTGGCTGGGGGTCTCTGAGCCCTGCCCCTTCCCTGCCAGGCCAGCCCCGCCTGCCATGACCTTCTCTTCAGGGTAAATGGAAGGACTACCCTGCAGGGACCCCCGGCCCTGCTCAGATGGTGGCGCTTACTCCACCCTTGGGCGGCCCCGTTTCTCTCCGGGGCCTCAGTTTCCCCACCTGGTCCATGAGATGGTCTCCTCAGCACCCGCCTTCCTGAGGCCCATGGTCTGTGTGACAAGCAGTCCACAGGAGTCTCGTGTCTGCAGGCTTCCCTGCGAGGGACCCAGCGAACCGGGGCTGAAGGCGTCCTGACGACACCTTCCCACCACGTCCCCAGGTGGACAGCGACTCCCACGGCTGCCCATGCGGCACCGCCAGGCCCACGGCCCGGTCCCGGGCGGCTCCCTCGCTCCCTCGGCCCAGCTGCTTACTCGAAGCCTTGGTTTCCCAGTCTATAAAGTCGGTGTACAGATCCCAGAATGACAGTCAAGGAGGCGGGGTGCAGTGGAACCGGTCACGTTTGGGGTGCAGTGTCGGACACGCGGTAACAGCCCTTCAGAAAGCCCCTGAGCCCGTCACGCGTATCCCCTGCAGTCAGGGGGCCCGCGAGGCCCGCAGCCAGGGCCGTGGACACGCAGTGCCCATGCCCACACGTCCACGGTGCTCGGACAGGGTGCGACGTCTCTCTGCAGCATCACCCACGGGTTTGGATACGGCTGTGTCGCACGTATCCGCGTCCCTCTTTTGGGGTGTAACATGCAGTGGCCGGTGTGCAGACCCAGGAACTTCTGCAGGACAGCACGTGTCCAGACCCCGGAGGCCGCCAGGAGCACCGCGCCTGTTGGCACCGTGACCCCAACTTCCTGGAGGCAGTAGGGTGGGGGCAGCGGGCATGGGCGGGAAGCCGGGGTGACATCCTCGGAGCCTGCCCACCCCCCCCCCGCTCGCCCATGGGCCTCCATCTCCACCAGCCAGCTCTGCTTGTCCTCAAGCCCCACGGAAGTGAAATCCCACAGCACGTGTCCTCGGTGTCCGAGGCTCCTTCACCCAGCATGACGCCTGCGCCTCCCACTCGTGAGATGCGCGTCTGCAGCTTGCTCTTCCTTGCCGGTGTGCACTGCCCCACCGTGTGGCCGTGTCAGGCTGGTGGCCGGCCCTTGCAGGTGGACGTTGGGGTGGTTTCCAGCTCCTGGCCACTACGAGTCGGGCAGACACGAATGTCATACACATGTCGGCCAGCACGTTCTCTTCAAACTGCGGAAAATCGAAAGTAAAGGAAAAATCCTGAAAGAAGCCAGAGAAAAACACCCGAGCCACAGAGATACGGCCGACAGTCACGCCAGCTTCTCACTGAAACTCAGCGAGAGCCGAGAGCCAGGGACAGTTTAGCGGGAGAGAAAGCCCCAGACGGGAGCCTCATACCCAGGGACACGATCCTCTAAACGCGAGTGAGAAATAAAGGCTTTTCTCAGACAGGTAGGAACAGGGGGAATCTGTTGCTGGGAGACCTGCCTTACCAGAGGGCAGAGGGCAGAGGGCAGAGGGCAGAGGGCAGGTCTTTAGGGAGAAGGAAATATTATAGGTCAAAAACTCAGATGTACATAAAAGTGGAAAAGCATTGAAGAATGAATAGGCACAGGCACAACACAAACTTTTTTTTTTTTACTTGTTCTACAAACATTTACTATGTTACAATAGAATCTTGGTTCCTACATTGTCAGATAATCGGAAACAAAGCACTTTGTTAGAAACACTAGCCTTTTCATTATTTTATGAACACATAAGGAGAAAAATAAATACGCGTGACCCTCAAGGACTTAATGACGAAGAGAGGGAATGTTCTTCTGTTTCAGCAGAGAAAAATCAGACAGAAAATAATCCAGCCGTGAGATTTTTTAGCAGAATTTTCTCATTCTTGATCGATCCAGCCGATACCAGTTCGTTTAGAACAGTAGCGCCGGCAGCGTGCTCCGTTCCGCGTGCTCGCGTGTGAGTGAGACTCGCAAAGCACAGGGACGCGAGGACCGGGGACGACCCGGTCATTCCAACTCACCCCGCCCGCGGCCCACAGTGTCATTCGAAAGTAAAAAAAAAAGAAGGAAGTATAAAGAGAAAAGGGAATCCGTGGAATGTCCCATCCAAACGCAGGAGAAGGACAAGGGCCACGAGCGGCAGGTAACAACCGGGTCACAATCGCTTGGAACGGTCTACACGCTCCCGGCGAGAGACGTGGCAGTGCTGGGGACTCGGCTCCAGCCGTGTCGTCTACAAGGGCCCCGCTTACGTACAAAGACACCCACAGCTGACAAGGACAGACGAGCCACCGCGGAGGAGGAAGGTCACGGGGGATAAACGGGGGCGTCGCCCGCTGCCGGAGGCTCGGTCCCCGAGGAGACGCCACCCTCCCTGGCATGATGAAGGAGGCAGAGGAAGGATGGCTTTCCAGGAATGCGTCCGGCTTCCACCCACACGCGGAGTGAAAAGTGTATCGCACGCTAAACACAAACAAACAAAAAAACCCCACAAAACGGGGTAGATTAAACTGCCAAATGTCACACAAAACTACAGGGGCTTCGGAAGGGAATGTGGGGGCCCTATTCAGAAATTGGGGCTCTGGATGTACTTCTTAAAATATTTTTTAAAATAACAGTCCTAAAGGCAAGGACTGGTAAATTCTCACACGTGAAAATTAAGAAATTCTGTTTCATTCAAAGGCACCATAAAAGGAGCGAAGTCAGACCACAGAGCAGGAGGGGATCGGCCAGACACACAGCCAAAAAAGGA
Source organism: Pteropus medius (assembly GCF_902729225.1). NCBI lineage: Eukaryota > Metazoa > Chordata > Mammalia > Chiroptera > Pteropodidae > Pteropus > Pteropus medius. The sequence goes on along the minus strand of NW_024340699.1, from coordinate 15,639,060 downwards.
AGCCCGGGCTATAAAAACGGACTTGGGCGGGAATCAGCCGGACAAGGCCTCTGACTTTCAAAACGGGCTAGTGACTTCACCGGAGAGGAAACCAGCGGCACTTAACCTCCTTAGTAATCAGGAAAGGCCCTAAAATCACAATGAGGGATCGTTACTCACCGGCAGGTTGGCGGGCGTTTAGAAGGTCCTGCCACTCCAGCGGCTGATGGGGGAGGGGGAGCCAGAACCCTCAGGCCCTGTGGGGTCAGGGGTCGGGGGTCGGGGTCATCCAGCGTGGAGGAGGTTAGGGCTCTGCTGGGCGGAGCGCACACGCCCCAGTCCCGGCCCCTCCACGCGATTCTGGAGAGGTCCCCGCGTGCTGGATGTGGCAGCGTTCACGGCGGTGCTCTTTAGAAAGCGACGCAGTGTGCGCTCAGAGCCGCGTGGGCGCGTGTGGCGTTTGCCCGTGGGGCCCGCGGCGTCCGGCGTCAGCAGGGGACGCTCGGCGAGGGGAGCGTGATTTCCTTCATTAGAAGTGAGGACACGGGCAAAGCGGACACACGATCGAATGAGCAGAAAAGCAAGGCAGTGACTCTGGGGGCGCCCAGGCCCCCGCGTCTGCCCCTGGTGGGCACGCTCTGCACGTGCGGGCAGCGTCCGCTCTGCCGTGGGCACCACGGAGTCCCCAAGTCTTAGACAGCAGAGCTTTGAGACGGCTCTGCCGCCGGCTCCTTCTCCTGTGCCCCATCCTGGCCGGCTCCCCGGCTCCCGCCCGCCAGCCCGAGCCCTTCCCCAACGGTCAGCCGTCCTGATGCCCACCCGTCCCCCTGGGAGGACTTTCCGCTGGCCTGGGCCACCGCACGCAGGCTCGCTGCCCTCCCCGGAGTCGGTCAGCGGGTGCTCAGGGTCTTCGTACATACGAGGCCGGGAGCTGGGGCGCCCGGCTGGGCCCCACAGAGTAAGCGAACCTCCAGGGCGTGGCCTGGCCCTGGGAGCCTGCACAGGCCTCCGGTGGGGAGGACCGTCCCCAGTGTGCCTGGAAATGCTCCCACTGGTTGGGGCTGAGCCCTAGGGTGTCCTGGCTGCCCAGGGCTCTTGGGCTCAAACCCCTTTTGCCCTGTTCCTGCTGGTCACTCTCTGGTCAGCAGCCGAGCCTACGGAAGGGGTTCACAGCCAGAGATCGGGGCCTGGGGCTTGGGGCCAGCGGGGATCAGCTATGTGTGGGGACACTTCCTGACAGTTCGTGCTCCAGAGCAAAGTGTGGGCTTAGCTATCAGAGGACGAGGGACAGCTCTGGAGCCCTACTGGACCCTCGAGGCTCCGGCTCCACCCTGACCGCTGAGGCGGCGGCAGCGCAAGCTCCAGGATGGTTGAAATGTGCGGTAGCCGTGTTTTCCTGTGACCATCACCCCGAGACTTAGCGGCTTAAGAGGACAATAGCCATTTCCTTTGTGTTGTGGCTTTCATGGTCAAGCATTTGACGAGAGCTGGCTGAGGGTACCCCGCAGGCTGGGTGGGCCAGAGGGTTCTCTCCCAGGTGACCCACTCACATGGCAGGACAGTTGGCTCCTCCCCATGGGGCGGCTGCTCCCAGGGACCAAGGCGGACACTATCGTAACTTTGTGACCTGCCTTGGAAGTCACCTCCCTGCCTCACCGTGGGAGGGGCCACGTAAGGGATGGGAGCCAGGAGGCCAGGGTCGCTGGTGGCCACGCGGGTCTGGGTATCACAGAGCCTGGCAGAGGAGTTTGCAAGAGGCCGTCACTCGCTGCTGCCTGACAGCAAGGCCCTCGGGAGGCCCCTGTTCCCAGAAGGAGCAAACAGGCTGGAGGGGACCAGCGCTGCCCCCCGCTTGCAGAGGTGGAGAGGAGGTGGCCGTCACAGGCGTCTCTAGGACAGGGCTGCTCCCCGGGACTCCGGGAGCACAGGGCGGAGAGGACGTGGCTCGGGCACCAAGCATGGCCGTGGAGTGACCGCCGCCCCAGGGCTGCTGGGTCTGGGCAGGTTTGGTCGCGATGGGACGAAGAGGGGCCTGAACCAGTGTCCTGCCTGAACTCGTGGGCGGGTGGCTCTGACGGGAGGGTGCCCCGTCCTGGGCGCGGGGGCAGTTTGCGCTTCGCAGGTTTTGTCCTCCAGCGCCCAGGCCACCCTGCCGTCCCTCCCCCGGGCCCGTGGGGTCTCGTGAGCCGGGAGAATGTGCGAGTGCAGGCCCATCACGATGCACACTCCCTCCTGGCATCCGCCCCTGGCACCTCGTGCCAGCTTGGAACGAATGCCCGGTGCCCGGGAGCCGGTCACGGGGCCTGTCCCGAGGGCTCTGCCGTGGGCGCCGTGCCCACCCAGGAGAGCCCCAGCTCCGAGCAGCTGGACGGGCAGCGGGAGCCCAGCTCCCTCCCCCGTTTGCCCTCATGCGATTCAGAGTCTCCCAGATTCTTTGGACCTTGAGCCCCACCCACTGCAGAGCAGAGGGCGGAGGACAGTGCGCACAGAGCGGGGGACGGAGAACCCCCCACCTGCGGGGGCCACGGGAGGGCGCGGGGCTCCTGGTTGTCCCACCTTGTGCTGGCCGACCTCAAATGTGCCCTCTTGGGGAGGGACTTAGCGATGCAGCGCTGAGGGTGGGCGGGCCCACACCTGGCCCCCTTCCCAGGGCTGGCTCAGACCCTGCGGGGTGGGGGGATCCTAGAGGCAGTGGACACAGGCCTGCACGGAGACCCCCCACTGGTCTACAGGTAATGACGCCTGGGTCCCCGGGTCACGGGAAGGAGCCCCAGCTGGCTGGCACAGGGAGGTGGGCTGAGAGGCTCAGGCCTGTGCTGGTGGTGGGTGGTGGCCACCTGGGCTGACCGTCTTAGGAGAGCAGTCCCCAAGGACCCTGCTTGAGGCTTTCGGAGCTTGCCAGGAGCACGCAGGCCACCGGAGGGCTTCGGCAGCAGAGGCTGCTCAGAATTTAAGGCCCCACATCTGATGCTGGCAGCGCCCAGAGCAGGGGAGGAGCCTGGGCTCAGAGTGGCAGGAGAGTCACCCCAGGAGACCCAGAAGGTCAAGGTCAAGGGACTCTGCCAAACCCATCGAACCTGGGCTGGCGGGCCCCCTGCAGTCACCCCCCAGCACCGCCTCCCCTCAGTAGGCCCTTGCTGTGCGAGGATCTGGTGTCTGGTCCTGAGCCCCACAAAGCACCCCCGCCCCTACACCCTCTGAGTCCATCCAGGCGATGCGGCGGCTAGCTGTGGCTCTGGCACGTGACAGCCGTCATGGGGACAGAGCTTGCGAGCTCGCGGGACTGCGGGCTCTCGGCCCTCACATCCCACGCCCGCCGGACCACCCGCCTCTCCCTTCTCGTCTCTTTTCTCAGGCACATAAAACTGCTCACGATTTTCTCCTGGATTCGCTGACAAAATCCACAAAACAAAGCTACAAGAAAAATCCCCCGAAGCCATCACTCTCGTAGAATTCTTTAGAAAGGAAGAATGGTAGGACTCGTTCCCAGAAAATAAAACCCTCACAAGCTGAACTGTCCGTGGTCAGTTTTGCTTTGGACTCTAAGTTGAAAGAGAATCGTGCCAAATTTGACCTAAAAAACGTGACATTGGTATCTGCAAAGATGGGGAGGCGGGCGAGGGAGGGGGCGCATAAGTGATCTGTTTCCCACTCCGATTTATTCTTGGGTGTCTGTCTCCTGATCCCCAAAGACCTCTCGATGAGAAACCATAATCATGAAAACTGATATGAGCAAACGAGTGAATAAATCCTGATTTTGTCGTAAAACTGAAATGGAAGAGAAATGATTCCTGTGAATATAATTTCAGTGAAGTGAAGAAAGTTAATTAGAAACTTTGATTTCAAGGTTAGACAATCGACCCGGGATTAATTATATTGAACTGATAGAGTCAGCTCTGGAAAATACTTTCATCGTTCAGCATCAGTGAAGGCAAGATCAGGGCAACGTGTTTGGATTCAGATGTCACTGGAGTGTGCAAATCTTCATTCGCTGTGTGCACACAGGTGTGCCCACACCGTGCACACGCCCACACTGTGCACACGCCCACACTGTGCCATGCTCACACTGTGCACACGCCCACACCACGCACATGCCACCACCACGCCCGCGCCCACCGTTGCCACCCGCACACTGTGCCGCGCCCACACTGTGCTGCGCATACCGTGCCGCGCCTGCTACACTGTGCCGTACCCCACACCCGCGCTGCGCCCACGCTGTGCCATGCCACACCACTTCTGCGCCACACGGTGCTGCGCCCACACCATGCGCCCACAACAGCGCACACACACCGCGCAGCTGGCACCAGCGCGCACACCCACGCCGGATGGCCAGACCACGCGCTCGTTGGCGCGCGCCGCGCATAAAGTCTTCGCGTCCGCGCTTGGTTAATGCGTTATTACGCAACAATGGCGTGCAGCGATTGTCGCGCCCGCATGATTGGCGCCGGCGTCCCGCCTCGGTATAGTACGCGCCAGCGTGCGCCGGCATAGACCCGCGTAGTTTAATGGCGTTATCGCATGGATGGCGCGGAATTCACGCCAGCATTTTATGGCGATTCCGCACTCAGCGACATAACGTTACTGGGCGGTCGCGCGTTAGCATGGCGATTCCGGCATAGCGTACCGCGCCCGCGCTCGTTGTGGCGACCGCACCGCTTTCGTTAATCGCGTGCCGATATGCTGGTTAATGGCGATACGCGCTTGAATCGGTGGTCAGCCCGCGTGGATCATCGCATCACCTGTTTGCGGAATCCCCGCATATGCTGCTCGGTTGTAAAAGCATCACGCGCATAAAACGCAGGCGTCCGCGCCAGCGGTATGAGTACCGGTGATTAGCGCCAGCGGCGCTTAATCCGCCGCTCGGCGACGCGCGCCCGCGGCGTAAAGGCGTTAAATTATGGGTGTCGGCGTCCCGCATAAGCGCGCCCGCCGCGGCAGCCAAAAATTCCGCAGGCCGCGTCGTTACGCGGCAGATTCCGGCCGTGCGCTCAGTTGGCGCGGCGACGCACTCGCGCGCGTTATTACTGGAGCGTTGGCGCGTTACCCATACTGCGCACACGCCCACAGCATGCATACACCCCCCACAGTGCACACGCCCACACTGTGGACAACCATACCGTGTCACACGCCCACCATGTCACGCCCATGCCATGCCACACCCACGCCGTGCACACACAGCTGTTCGCAGCCAGCCAAGCTCTCACTTTCTAACTGGAACATGGCCCTCCTCCATGGAAAGAACCAGGCCTTCGGGGTCTGAGGGACCTGGGTTGAGCCACCTCCCCACTGGCTGCTGACTTCAGCCCTATTCGGAGCTCAGGGGATTTGGCGATGTCATTGGCGCCCCCTCTGCTCCAGCCTGGCGAGCCATTTCCCCCTGGGGGTGTGTCCATCTCATTTAAAACGACCATTTCATTGGCATGAGGCATAGTATGCTACCGCGCTGTCACGTTAAGGTAATCGAGTTGGCGTGAAGTTAAAACGATACCTGTGCTGTGCCTGGGACCTGGCGAGGGGCAGGGAGGGCAGAGCGGCGCCCCCTGAGGGCTGCCCCCACCCCAGGCTGCTCTGCCCCTCCCCTCAGGTTGCTGACCGGCAGCCTGTCCCAGGAGGTCGCCTGCTCTCCTGAAGGGGCAGGGTGAGGCCCCCCCACCCCGCCAGTCACCGATCCCCTCCATGCGGCCCCTCCCCAGGGAGGCGACCTCAGGTGGCTCCCTCTGCTCTCCCTGCAGAGGCCCAAGCCAGCCCCTCCCTGGGCCTGCTTTCCGGGAGCCCAGGAGCCCAGGCTGGACGTCTGGACCACAAGGCCTGACCCCAGCTCTGAATCCACCTGGTCTGGGGGTGGGGCCTGGCCTCCCCCACTGGGCTTGTCCCCCCCTTCCACCAGGAATGACTAATGTGGCAGCCTGGGTTTGGGGGTGGGGGCACGGCCGCTCCCCCTTCCGCAGCCCCAGGCAAATGCCTGTCTTATCTCTCCCAGCCGCCCGCTTTCAGCCTGTATTTGTTCTGACATTAGGTGGGGTTTATCTCCTGCTGTGGCGTGTCAATAAATCCCCAGACACCACTGGGGCGTCTCTCGGGGTGCTGGGGCCCTGTGGGGAGGTGGCTTACTCCTCCCTCCAGCCCGTGAGGAGCCCCCAGTTCTGCCCACATGACACCCACTGCGTCCCAGGGTGTCTAGGGAGCTGCTTGGCTTAGGGCACAGGAGCTCAAAGCTCCAGGTGACCCCGTCCTGTGGTTCTAGGTGGACAGGCGGGTTGAAGACTCCCATCTGGTCCTCACAGCACAGCCCAGGTGGTGGCCCTGGGGGCCTCCCCAGCAGAGCTGAGACTTGCCTGTGGGCCTGACTTACACTGTACTCGTTGCCCAAGCCATGGACTGCAATGTTGCCTTTTATTATTTATTTATTTTTTAATCAAAAAGAATTTTCTGGAAAGTGCTTCCCCACCCTTTCTTTCTCAAGCGAGCCTCTGAGTTGGGGGCAGTTCTCAGGCAGGTGGCTGCTGACGTTTGCAGACAGCAGCTAAAGTCCAGGGACCACAGCGAGGGGACTCGCCCCTCCTCCCGCCCCAGTCCATGACCCCCCGTCCTGCCCCTGCTCCTGGTCTCTGAGCCCAGCTCTGTACCCTTGTCGGGCTCCCGGGGGCCCTTCTGGCTCGCTGGCCAGGCCCCAGGAGGGTAAGCGCCAAACCAGCAGAGGCTGGGGCTCACCGCCCAGCCCTGAGCAGCGCTGGCAGAGCATGGCAGGTGTCCCCAGAAGTGCGATTACGCGCCTCGTGGAGCTGGAAACGTAAATATTGATAGAAGTCGGAAGACCTGAGTGATTTCTGCCGAGATATGATGTCACCCGGCACCTGCTTCTGGAGGAACACGTGACTGTCTGTCCACACCGGCTCTGTGATTGCCGTGGTCGCCGCGGGGTCTCCCGGGAGGCCCAGGATAAGGACAAAGCGCCCGGCCACAGGATGTGTGCGGAGCTGGGTCCCGGCCCGGCCCGGCCAGCAGACACCGGACCAAACAGAGCTGCCCTGGGCCTCTGGGACTTATCTTGAGTCAATAGCCCGCTGGGCGATCATGGAGGCCGTGACAGGGCCAGAGACAAGGAGCAGTGAGCTCGGCTGGCCCACAGCTGGGGCCAGAGGCCGGCTCGCACCCCCGACCGCTGTCCCGTCCTCCCCGCTGGTCCATGGGCGGCCAGGCTGGGGCAGGGACGCCCTCAAGCCCGGAGCAGGGGAGCAGTAGGCTCAACGAGATGCCGGCCGTGGGGGCAGGTGGCCTGGAAGGTGGCCGACAGCCATTTCCCAGTCCCCGAGCAGGATGAGGGTCAGAACACTTGTGGCTGCAGGACGCTGGTTTCATCAGGCAGCAGCAGGTCCCTAGAGAAAACGTGTGATGGAAGGAAATTGGGCTCACCAGAGCGAGCGAGGGCCGTGGGAAGCCAGCACTAGCCCCCGGGACTTCCGGGGCCTGAGGGTCCGGTTAAAACACGGCTTCCGACTCAAGGGGCTTGGGGGCGGGGGCGGGCCCGGAACACTTCACTCCCCACAAGCTCTCGTGACAGCAAGGCCGCTGGCCCGGGCACCTGCTCTGAGTGGCCAGGCCGAGGGAGACGGCGGTGGACAGTGAGAGCCGAGCAGGGCTGCATGCTGAGGGCCTTCGCTTGACTCTGAAGAGCCCAGGGTGTCAGGAGATGACAATGTGAGGGGCTGGCCCTCTGGAGTGGGGAGGGCTGGCCAAAGGGACATGGGCGCAAGGTGAGAGGGGTGACCTCGCAGGCTGGAGAGTGGGGTGCCCTCAGGCACACGTGGCTAAGCGGGTCTCCCCCAGACCCCGTAGGGCTAGGGTGAGGCCTTGTCGCTGTGCAGGCTGATGTGGTCAAGTGAGCAGAGGCCCCCAGACCCCTCGACTGGACCGGGTCTGCCCCCCAGTGTTCATTCCCACCCGGAACCTCAGAACGTGACTCAGTCCCCTCGGGCTGCTGTAACGGGGCCACAGACGGGGGCTGACGAGCAGCAGACACTCGTGACGCAGCCCGGAGGCCGGAAGCCCAGGACGAAGGCCGTGGCTGGTCTGGTGTCCGATGGGGCCACTTTCTGGTCCAGAATTGGCATCCCCTTGCTGTGTCACCATGTGGTGGGAGAGACAAGGGAGCTCCCTGGGGTCCCTTGTGTAAGGACACTGATCCCCCCGACAAGGGCCTGATCCCACAACCTAAGCCTCCCCAAGACCCCCCCCCAGTGCCATCGCACTGGGGGCCGGGGTCACACGTGGGAGTTTGGGGTCACGACGTTCAGTCCGCAGCTGTGACCTTATTCAGAAGGGATGGGAGAAGTTATGGGCCTTGAGGTGAAGTCATCCTGGATTTCGGGTCGGCCCCGAGTCACGACACGTGTCCTCACCGGCGGAGGAGACACAGAGAGACGGCCACGTGACGATGGAGGCCAGGGCCGGGGTGACGCAGACGCACACCAAGGGCCGCTGCGGCGGCCAGCAGCAGGCAGCGAGGGACAGACGCAGGCACACCCTCAAAGGGTGACAGCCCTGCCGTCGGCCTCACCGTGGACTTTCGGCCTCCAGACCACGGGACGAGTGCCTGCTGCTTTAAGCCGCACGGCTGAGGTGTTTCCGGCCGCCCTCCTGCACCCCGCCCCTGTGTCCCTGTCACTCGGCCTTTCCCCTCGCCGACTGCTTGTGCAGGTGCAGGGCAGATGGTGCCTCTTCTCCGTCCCGTCCTGCCCCCCGCCCGCCCGGCTGCACGTCCCGAGCCTGGCACCCAGCCTTGCTGTTGGCTCGATTTGGGAAAACCCCGTGAGATGCAGGGGGGCCCCCATGTACCCACGTTCGCAGGGAACGTCGGGAGTTAGCCAAGACGTGTCTCGCTCAGGGCCTCGTGCAGAACTCACGAAGACAGCGGACCCAGTGGCAGGGGTGGTGGCCTGGAAATGTCCCAGGCCGGACGAGGACCCGGGAGGAAGAAGCACCCTTCGCTCACCAAGTGACCAGCAAACACTCAGGAGCACCGGCTTTGCTCGGCGGTTCTGGGTGTGGGCGGGGGCACGGCAGAGACCCTCTAGGAGCTGCGGGGGTGAAGGTCGAGGGTCAGAGGTCAGTGTGAGACCAGCCTTGAGGCCAGTCCCTCTGAAAGGTCATTTCTCGTAAACAGGAATCTTGGGCTCCAGGAGGTCACAGAGGTGACGGGGGCCTGGAGCCTGGGCTCAGAGGCTACGGCGGTGGCCGTGGGGATGGTCACTACAGAGCACTTCCCCCATGCTTTACAGGACAGTTCCTCTCTTAAACCCTCCCCGGCTCCCTGCGACCCTCCTTTGCAGTGGGGAAACTGAGGCTGGGGAGAGGGGCTTGCCGTGGGCCACGCACAGGCGACAGGCAGCACAGAACCCAGGCGTGCGTGTGCCCAGCCAGCAGAGCCCGGGGACTCCAGGGGGACACACCCCCACGCCCTCCGACACTGCCTGCCCACTCTGCCAGCCTCCCCGCTGGCAGGGGGGCTGGTGCGTCTCCCGGGGCCTGGCCTCCCGCGACCACACCGTGCAGGTGAGTGAGGCCGGCCCAGCTCTGCGGCCCGGGCGCCGTTGACGTCCCTGCTGTGAGGGTGGCTGGCAGGCCCCGGGGGTCCAGGCCGCACCTTCGGGGACATGGAGCCGCCCTTGCCCTGTGGGCTGTGCCCCTGGACACCCGCGTCTCCTGCCCTGCGGGTCTGCCCCGGGGGCATCCAGAGCGCCCGGCCATGGGCTGGTGGCCCGGCCGCCCTGCGTGGAGTCGGGACGCCCAGGACACTGAGGCGCGCGGCTGTCGGCGCCGTCAGCCCCGGCTGCCAGCCGCTGCCTAATTACTCGAGTCACACTAATTCTCATGCCATTAGTACCCGCTGCCTAAAATAACGTTGCCCGGAAAACGAACTCGGCTGTGACGCGATCTTCATCGTCTCGTGAGGACGTCAGAGTCGCGTTGCCAGTGTTCCCGGCCGTTCGCCGTTCCGTTTCTTTTATTTGCTGTTTGGTGCTAATCTGAGAGGCGGACGGGGTGTCGGCCTCTCTCTATGCATCAGCCGGGACCTGGTGCCCCGCAGCGAGCCCTCCCTGGTGGACCAGCGTCCGTCCTGGGTGTGCTGCCCAGCGCCCGGCCCCGCGCCGGCCTGGCCTCGCCTGACGCGGGCTGCCCTGGAGGCTCAGGGCTCACTCGTGTCATGGCGTGTCTGGCCCCAGCGGCATCGTTGTCTGGGGGGCTGCTGAGTGGCAGGGCAGGGACCCCAGAAGTACGGGGGCCTCCAGGGCATCAGCGTCACCCTCGACCACCAGGGCGAGGGGCGGCGGGGAGTGACCTGCGCTCAGCTTCCTGGGCCCCGGGCGGGCTTCCCGTGCAAGGCACCCACGACGAGCCGTCTGCTGGCGAACGCTCTGCTCTCAGCCGCCCCTCCCCCCACGCTCTAGAGAGCTCCCCCCAGACGAAGCCCCTGCACCCGCATTCCGTCTCGGGCTTTGCTTTTGGACTAAGAGCGCATGTCGCAACACACCTGCGTGGACACACACATGCGTCAGGTCGGCGGGTGCACATGGCAGAGTGGGTAACACTGCCAACCCCCCCAAAAGAAGAGGCGCACATCCTAGTCCCTGGAAGCAGGGACTGTCGCCCCGTGTGACGAAGGTAGGCTGAAGCGAGGGCTCTGAGGTGCACTGTGCTGGCCGGCCGGGGCGGCCCGCAGGCACCGTGTGTGCCGGCACGCGTGCGAGGCCGGGGAGGGTGGGGACTGGCGTCTTGGGCCAGGCCAGGCCGGGGAGGAAGGAGAAGGGACAGGGGGCAGTGCCAGGCCGAGGGAACGCGGCCCAGGCCATGCAGACCTGCGGGGGTCACCGCTCTGCGGGACGCCGCCGTGGGGAGTCACCTGTTAGCCTGCTGACCATTTCATGGCAGGTGACGAGGGTGATGCCCAGGTTGCTCCGGCCCCCAGGATTCACGCTGAACGAAGCGCCGCTCAGGCTGCTGGACGGGACGGGGTTGCGGGCTCGCGCGGCTGGCAGGCGGGGGCTGCCGCAGGCTCCGGGGCGCGTCCGACGCGGCCCTCAGTGATGGGACAGACAACGGGCTTCCTGGGCCCGCGGCGGCGTGGGCACTGCCCCAGGCAGCGTCCTCCACTGAGACGGAGGGGCCAGCACAGCCCGGCGTCCATCCTGTGCTGAGCTCTGCAGGACGAGGCATGAGGCTCATTGGCTGGAACCAGGTCACGTGCCCCAAAATGGACCCGGTGGCCCCGGGTGACGACAGGCATGGGACTGAGCCAGGTGGGACCAGGGCGAAGAACTGCCAATCAGGCCCCAGCCTGACCCATACTGGTGAGGCCCCCAGAGGTATGTGGGGTCACAGACAGCGCAGCCACCGAGAGGGTGACCAGCCCCAGTGACTGCCGTCACCGTGCCCAGTGCTGGTCAGCAGGGCCCACGTGCCCCCGGATGTGAGCGAGGGCTGTGCCGTGCTCAGGCGTGGGGGGTCGGGAAGAAGCAGCTCCCACTCTGAGGTCAGTGACACATCTGAGGCTGGGAGTGGGTGGGTGAGGGCTCACGGCCCGCGCTCTGGGGCAGGTCCGGCTGTGGGAGGGACTCCAGGCCACCCACGCCCTGGCGCCCCAGGCGAGAGTACAGAGCTGCACTTCCCGATTCCTCTTCCTGTTGGTGTGTGTCTGTGCGTGTCCGTGTGTGCACTGTCTGCATGTGTGTGCGTGTGCATGTGTGTCTGTGTGTGCATGCATGCATTGTCTGCACGCAGTGTATGTATGTGTGTGTGCATGTTTGCACATGTAAACATGTGTGCTCGTGTGTGCCTGTATGTGCATGTACACTGTCTGTGTGTGTGTGCATGTGTGTCTGTGTGTACATGCATGCATTGTCTCTGCCAGTGTATGTGTGTGTGTGCATGTTTTTATGTGTATGTGCTCATATTGTGCCTTGTGTGCATGTACACTGTCTGCGTGTGTATGTGCATGTGTGTCTGTGTGTACATGCATGCATTGTCTGCTTTAGTGCATGTGTATTACATGTGTGCTGTCTTAAATAGATGTGATACATGTGTGCCTCTGTGTGCATGCATGCATGTGTATGCGCTGTGTGCGTGTACCTGTGTGTGCATGGTGTGCGCATGCGCACTGTCTGCATGTGTGTGTGTGTACACATGTGTGTGCATGTGTACACGTGTGCGTGCGTGTGTATGCCCGTGCACGTGTGCATCTGGTTGTTGGGTCCCCGTGTGCACACACGTTGGCTATGGTCCCTGTGCATCCCCGGTGCAGATGCCCTGCTCACTTGAGCTTCTGTGGGCAGGGGACACCTGATGCACACGCGTGTGTGAATGGGGGTGGGGGCGGTGGGACAAGACGTCCCTGGAGACCCACGCTTGATAGACGGCTGAGCTGTCTCCATTGTCATGTCAACCAATATTTTCAGCTTCCACGCCCAGGACTCTCCGGATGGCACTGTCTGCTCGCGGCTCACAAACCGCGGCCAGACTTCCAAACCGCCAGGCAGATTTCGAGTCCCTTTTTAGCCGCCGAATGAAGAGAAGTAAGCAAACACAAAGCTGCTGATCTCAGGCTGCCTCCTCTTCTGCAGATTTTAATTTCTGAGCTTGGATCTGATACCAGAACCCAGAGGACTTGTTATTTCTAAATAATGAGCTGAATGTTTGTGCTCTTAGCCTGAACTTTTCTGGTTTGGGGGAAAATATGACTTTCCACAGATGGCCTTTGATGCGGCCAGTGCTGCTGTCCACACGGGGATGAAAAGGCCTTTCAGAAGGCCGGCGGCCGGCGGGGCGCAGCCGGGCCCCGGGCGGCGGTGGGGCCCGCGTGGCGGTGGGGCCCGCGTGGCGGTGGGGCCCGCGGGACAATACCCTCGCCGGAGACCCCACGCGCTCCCGCCTGGGAGGGGCCACCTGGGGTCCTTGCATTCTCTGAGCTCCACCTGCAAGATGGTCAGGGACTTGTGGGGTTCAGAGTGCCCAGCAAAGCCAGGAGAGACAGCGAACCCAGGGCGAGCCTCGGGACCTGCCGCTGGTGTACTGGGGGCCCCCCACCCCTTGCAGGACGTCCTTCTACCGAGTGGGTGCCTCGAACGAGGCGGGGGCTGCAGGCGAGGGCAGGCTGCCTGCTGAGGGGCCTTCGCTGGCTTGGGGCACTTTGGGGAGAATTAGAGAAAGGCACCCCTGCTGGCAGATGCGGACCCACAGGTGCAGGGCTTTAGTGAGGCCGAGGTCAGGGGCCATCCTGGGGTGGGCGCGGCTCGGGGAGGGAAGGACTGGACCTGGGCGCCCCCCAAGCCTTCTCTGTGCCCCTCAGCTGGGCCCACAGCCTGCACTGGTCCCCTGCGGTGGCCCGAGGCTGGGCTGGCTCATGGGCCTGGGGGACCCTGCATCCTCTGGCAGAGGTGGCTGCTTCGTGCCTGCCTCTGGGGCTGTCGGCACCCACAGGTCAGCCACACTTCCCCTGAGAAATTACCGCCCATGTCAGGGCTCACTGGGGCGAGCCTGAGCCCCTCCCCGCCCCACACCAGCGGGGACCCCGCCCCGGGCTGGCTGATCCCACACTCAGACAGGACTCCCCTGGAAAGCCCCTACCGCAGCAGCAGGCACTGGCACCAGAGGTCAAGAGGCCAACGTCGTCAGTCACCTGCTGCAGTAATGAGCTCTAGGCCTAGAAAACTCCCACGGGGGCCTCTGCCAGGTGGGGCTCCCAGCGAGCTCAGGCCACCCCTGGCCCTGGCGTCCTCTGCGTCACCTGTGTCAGGCGGGCTCCGCGGGGCCTCAAACCCGAGTCGCGGGCTGCGTCCGCTCCAGGAAGCTTTGGAAACAGCGAGGAGCCCGGTGGGAAAACCGCGAAGTCCGCGAAGGCCACGGGCTGCTGTGGGGGCGGCTCCCGTGACATGTGCCCGGAACGCGCGGCCGAGGGTGGGGCGGGGGTGGGGCGGGCTGGGTGGCCGTGTCTGTGAGTCCACGGCCTTCACAGCTGTGCTGGGAACCAAACGATGGTCTCGGGGCTTCTCCGCGTGGCCGGGCGCTGGGAGTGGTCTTGACGAGACCGGCCCTCCTCCCGCTCAGCTCCCGGTGTTCCTGGTGTGGACGGTCACCTCCCCTGGGCCCTTGCAGAAGAGGCCTCTCCGCTCCTTGAAGCCCCTGGAGCCCTCGGCCTTCGGTTCCTCTCTCCTGATGTTGTCACCTGGTCCCGTGGCGCCCACGCCCCCTGGGGGCATGACCCGCTGCTGAACCTGCCTGTCACAGATGGAGGTAGAGATGGAGCCCCTCGTCCCCTCGCTCAGGCAGCCAGCCCACTGGCCGTCACCAGGCACCGTCCCGGCCGCCGGGGTTCGGCGGTGAGTGTGGCAGGCACGTGGGGCCTGCAGTCTCGTGGGGGAGCGGGTGACATCGAAGCAAGCAAGCACCCGAAGTGAGTGGAGCCCAGGGAAGGGCAGGGTGGGGTGCGAGTGCAGGGGCAGAGGCGGTGGGAGCGGGTGGGGGTCCCCTCTGGGGAGGTGACGAGTGAGGGACGCAAAGGAGCCACTGTGGACAGTGGAAGGGAGAGGCTTCCAGGCGGAGGGGACAGAATGGACAAAGGCGCTGGGCAGGAGACAGGCGGGGACCGACCAGAGGCCGCTGCGCCGTCCCCCGGGGGTGGGGTACCTCCCTCTCCTCCCTCTCCCTGTGGTCTTGAGGCTTCTCCATGTGGCCCCTGGTGGGGGCCAGCCTGGGATTCCCAACACGTTGGCCTCGGGGCATCCAGACACTCACGTGGTCGCTTAGGGGGGCAGGTGTCCATCCCCAGAGGACCAGGTTGAAGCCAGTGGCCATCTGAGACTCTGACCCTGGGAGCCACACAGCAATTTTCCGCTGTCGTCAGAAGCCCAGCCCAGAGAACAGGGCGGGGAGCCGAACCCCACCTTCCTGAAGCCCTCCTGGCTCAAGTCCCCATGGATGGTGGCCGTCTCGAAGTGTGACTGGCCACGTGGCATGGCCGTGGAGGTCGGCGTGCAGGGCCGCGGGGCGAGATGCAGAGACGCCCGCCAGGCCTGCCGGAATGTACTCCGCAGAGCAAACAACACCACACGCAGCTCAGCCAAAGGCAAACAGCGCGAGCCAGGCTCTCGCGGCAGATAACCACCGGCCGCGACCGAGGCCTCGCGGGTCGGCCGATCAGATAGCGCCGCCCGCCTTCCGCGTGCTGGGAAATGACCTCAGAGCTGGGCAGCTTGTTACCGACTCGTTCTGTTTGATGTGGGCGACTGCGGGATTCTGAACGAGGGCTACCTGTGATTGCAGATCCGCTGGAGCTTCCAGAACCACACGTGCGTTCCAGGTGTTTCAAAGCTCGGGGCCCAGGCTGGCGATCAGGCGGGAGCTGCGTGTAAGGAGGACCCGGGGCCCCCTGCCAGCTGGTGATGTGGCATCGGGGTGCCCCGGGGCCTGCGGGGCCCGCCGTGCTCTCCACACGTGTTCCGTCTGGAGCTCCCCTGCCCCTCACCGGCGGCTGGAGGGTTCAGCCTGTGTATTCTAGAGGTTCGGAGGAGAGAAAATCAGTACAGGGAAAACTCCAGTGCCCGCAGCCAGGCAAGCCCCCTGCGCTGCGGCCAGCCGTGCCCACTGCTGGCTCTGTCTTCCGCCAAGCTACTGTGATGACCACTGGACAGCACGTCGGGGCGCAGGTCCCAGGTCTGCGGATGGCAGATAGTCACTGGCGCCCGGTTTCCCACGAGAATGAACCGCCCTGCCTCGGGCAGCACCACCTCCAGGAGGCCTTCCTGGCTTGGCTCTAAGTGCCAGTTGCAGTGGGCAGAGGGGTGGGTGGCTGCCCAGGCTACGGTACAGAGCGCACCGGACAGGTAGCCACCCCATGCCCGGAGCGTCCAGGACAACAGGCACAGGGACGGAACCCGGCTGGAGCTGCAGACAGGGGAAGTGCGTCAGCTGGGCGCACTGGGCTGCAAGAGGCAGAGGACCCAGTCCGAGCCACCCTCCCCCGGAGCTCGTGGTTCTGCGCGTCCCCAAGGCGGGCGGCTCTTTGCCACTCCGCTCGGCGGCTGTGCAGATCCAGGCGCGGGATGGTGGCTCTCAAGACCACACAGCTAGTAAACAGCTGAGTCAGGACCCTCCGGTCAACACGACACTCGGCACAGCAGCCAGCTGCTCCCAGAGGCAGGCAGCGTGGGAGACCCGGCAGCTGAGGAGGTGGCAGAGGGGGGCGGACAGCGGGGCTGCGGCGCCTTTTGCGCTGGACGCAACGGGCAAGCCCGTGGTCTGGACTACGCAGGAGCTTTGCTGACAGACTGAAACCGTCCCGTCTGGCACACACTCTGGGCCGCCTCTGCCTTTCACGTGCGCCGTTTTACCGAAAACCAGCAACGATGCACAGGATTCGTGCCGCAGGAAGGGAGTGCGTTTCGCCTGCCGGAATGAACCGGATGCCTGCCCCGGGGGTAGAACTGCATCTTCAGTGAATTTGCTCGGGGTTCTTCATTTCCTATATACTGTGTGCGGCATTTTGAATTCTCCGTGAGCCAGCTCTGGCATGTTACGGGTCTCCTCGTTAAGTAATGAGTTCGGTAAAATCTTTGACACGTTGTGTGTGCACGATAGTCATGATTTTCCCTCGTAGAAATGATCCTTTCATATCCTCTGGTCGTCACAGGTGGGACCTGGCTCCGAGTAGGCAGGGGGGGGACGCTGAGTGAGGTGTGAGGGCACATGCGATGCTCCCCCACAGGGCCATCCCCCGAGCACGCGAGGCCAGTGTGTCACAGCTGGGACAGCCCTGCGCCCCACCCTGCAGCTATTGGCATCCTGCCCATACAGGCACCGCTACCCCTCCGGAATCCTGGCAAGTTCACTTACTTACTCTAACTATGGTGTTAGTGGCCGACGGCAGCTTTCCATGGACTTTCTCAAACATCTCTATGAGCACAGCTTTAAAACAAGAGGACATTAAAAGTGTGCCCCCAACAAGGATCTGGGGACACAACCCCAAGCAACCCCACCCAGGTTCAAAATTTCTTCAACATTCCTGTTTTGTAAATAGGATTTCATAGAAATTCTGCCTTCTATGCCGGAGGACGTCTGTGTGAAGGGGCAGGTTGGAATCAGTCTGTGACTTTCCCAACCATGGATCCCTTAAAGGGGCATGTGGGGTACCAGTTTGAGACCTCCTAGGGTCCCCCTCAAGGGCAGCAGCTCAGAGTCTTGGCCTGGGGCCTGAGTAAGACCCCGCCTCAGACAGGATGGGAGTGACCCCAGAGACTGGGCTTTGAGTTTGCTCAGAGACCCTACAAGGGTATTTGGGGATGGACAGGGGAAGGGCGACATCAGGGCAAACAGGAGCTGAACATGTAGGTCTGACTCCCGTGTCTGCCTCTCAGGGCCGGTCCCCTTGCAGTCCCACTGGACAACTGTCCCCCAGGCCCCCCCATCACAGTGGAGGTGGTGGGAGGAAGTGGGGAGGAGCTTTGTCTGGCCAGAGAGCCTGGGAGTGGGTGTCAGAGCCCACCCGGCCCTGGGGGTCATCGTGTCTCAGCTCAGGCTGAAGCAGACCTGTGTGCAGTGAGCCCATGGGGGTGTCCACGCGGGGCCAGCTCGAACCACAGGTCCCGGCATGGCCCCGCACGGCTCAGCCCACGCTCCGTGCCGTTTCCGTCCGTGATCTGGATGTTCTCTAGCTGTCCGTGTCCTCTGTAGGCCGGCCATCGCGAAATGATTAAATGACAGAGTGACCGTCGGGCGCTTAGGGGAGGCCTGGCTGTGCGTACATCAGCTCTCCGGGCAGACACCCCGCTGCCCCCCACCTCGCCCCAGCCCCACCATCCACTGCACGGATTTCATTTTAGGGTGTCTCAAGACCCTGGACCCCAAACCTGGGCGCTGGTCAGGCTGCGGGGGCGGGGCCTGGGCTCGTGGGGGCGTGACTTTAAGGGGCGGGGCCTGGGCGGGGCCCGGATCTTCACTCTCAGGCCCAGCCTGGCCGCCAGGCTCCAGGCTCGCGGACCGGCCCATCCCTGGCGCTCTGCTGCCACCTGGTGGCGCAGAGCGTGCCTGCACCCTCTGGGCCTTACCGGTAGGAGGTGCAGGTGCTGTGCGTGTCCCTGGAAGGCCCACAGAGCCCAGGAGCTTTAGGCACCCTGAGGCCGGGACGGTGGAGGTCCGTGGGGAGAGCGTGGGGATGAAGGGCTCAGCTTCTGCACCTAGAGAGCCCCTGACCAGTACATTGCTATCTGTGGCGTGGACACACCTGCACTGCACCTGGAGAGCTAGGGAGGGCAGTTCACCCAAGAGCTGCACCCTTGGGTTTACAGTCGGGGAACATGGGGCTGGAGAGGCCGCGGTAGTGCTTCCGGGGAGCAGTCTTCTTGTGGGCTCACTTAGCACGGGGAGAGAAGAGGCCAGGTCGGGGGCGGAGCTCGTGTGCTGGTGGTCAGGCGGATACACAAGAAACAAACGCCAAGAAATCCTAACGTAATTAATACCCCACAACATCGCAGAGCATAATGCGACAGTGTCTCCCACAGCGGGAAGTGCAGTTTACAACAAGGTGAACAAGTTGGCAGTGACTTGGGTTGGTGCTCTGGGTGGGTGGCCTGGACAGGGGGGCGTGTGAGTGGAGGTCATTCCTGGCCAGGAACAGTGGTGCAAAGGCCCTGGGCAGGAGCAACCAGGAGGTAACTGCAGCCCAGCCAGTGGGGGAGGGGCAGGGAGAGGAAGGAGGAAGTGGGGTGCGGGGAGCAGACCCCAGCCTCCCAGGGGCTGTGGTGCAGAGGTGAGCTTTATTCTAGGGGCGTGAGAAGCAGGCTGAGTGGGATTCCCAGAGTCCCACTCTGGCTGCAGGGGGGAGAGTGGCTGGAGTAGGGAGCAGGCTGGACACGCGGCCTTCAGGAGAGCTGGGTGGCGGCCGGACGGAGGGCTCAGGAGGGAAGGCGGTAGGAAGTCGCTGCGCCCTTTCGGCATAAAGGCCGTAGGAGCTGCCGCGGGGCGAAGGCAAGGCAGGATCAAGGCCGACTGCCAGGTGTCAGGCCCAAATCACACACAGGTGTGATGGGAACCCGGCCAGGTGACGTTTTTACATGGCCACACTTTCCCAGTTTCGTGTCACATTGCATGCGCTATCTCGGTTATTTGGCACGGCGACCTGGGTGTTCCCTGCCTTATCTCACTTGATTGGCACAGCAGCCTGTGAGTCAGGGTTACGGCCCGTTCCAGGCATAAGGAAGCTGCAGCTCCGAGACTGACACGCTCACACTTTCTATGGCGGGGGTTTCATCTGGGTTAGGGTGTGCGTGTGCGTGCGTGCGTGCGTGCGGGCCGTTTTAAAATGAAGAGACAATCCACAGACCATACACGTCACTATTTAAAAGTGTGCACGTCGGGGATTCGGGGTAGATTCACAAGGTTGAG
>NW_024340699.1:15615396-15619546 GCF_902729225.1 Pteropus medius | reverse complement strand
GTTTGCCTGGTCTGGACATTTCATACAAGCAGTCACACCCTGCGTGGCCTTTGTGAGCAGCTCCTCTCACTGAGCACCTTTCCCAGGCTCGGCCACGTCGCAGTGTGTGTGAGCGTGGCATTCTTTTTCACGGCGTTCGGTTGTGCAGGTTCGCTACGTTGCGCTCATCCTTTGGTCCCTCGGTGGACTTTTAGTTTGTTTCCACTTTCTGGCTGTTGTGAGTTTTGCTGCCATGAGCATTCGTGTCCAGCTGTCTGTTCGAGGCCCTGTGTTTATTCACAGAAGACACAATCATCTGTGTAGAAAAATCTAATGGACGCTACGAAAAAGCCGTGACGACTAACGAATGAGTTGAGCAAGGTCGCAGAATACAAGAGCAACAACATACAAAAATTAATTGTATTTCTGGACGCTCCCAACAAACAATCAAAAACTGCAATTTAAAAAACACGATTTACAATAGCACCAAAAATACGAACTTCTCGTCAAGATGGGAGGCTTCCCGCGGCCCACCTGTGGCTCTCACGACATCCCAACTGCAGTCCCAGCGGGTTTTCTGATGGAAACGCACAAACTGATTCTGTGTTCGGAATCGCAAAG
Source organism: Pteropus medius (assembly GCF_902729225.1). Lineage (NCBI taxonomy): Eukaryota > Metazoa > Chordata > Mammalia > Chiroptera > Pteropodidae > Pteropus > Pteropus medius. The sequence continues at coordinate 15,618,946 of NW_024340699.1, read as the reverse complement.
GACCTCGGGGAGCCAAACAGCTTTGAAAAGGAACAGCGAGTGGCACCTGCCGCTCCCTGCCGTCCGTGCCTGTCACAGAGGGTGGGGCCGGGACAGACAAGCAATCGACGGAGCAGGAGAGGGAGTTTGGGAACAGGTGCCCACACACGGACCACGGATTTCCGACAAGGACCTCAAAGCAGACCCGGGGGAGAGGGGTCTTTTCAGTTCATGGTGCTAGGACGAGGTGGGAGGAGCAAACGCCCCTTCCTGATGCCACGTCCCAACTCGATGTGCAGGACGCAGCGTACAGCTAAGTGTCAAATCTGAAACTACGACGCTTCCTCACAGAGGGCGGCGTGGCGTCTTTGTAACTCGGTGGTAGGAGAGAAATAGCCATGAGAATTTTGGAAAACTCAGACTTTATCAGACTAAAAATCCTTCTCATCAATGTGTCACCTATATAACGAAGAGGCAAAAGACAGATTGGAAGAAAAAATGAGTAAAACGTGTATCTGATGGAGCACTTTATCAGGAGTATATACGGAACTCCTACGGCCCAGTAATAAAAAGACGGAAGCTCAATAAAATGGGCAAAATACCGGTCTGCCCTCGGAAGGAACAGGCTGCCGAGGGGTGTATAAATGTGCTAACTGTCGACCCCTCCCCAACAAACAGGTGTCGTGAAGTTATAGGACATGCGAGACCTCTCTGCTGAGGAAAAGTTCAGAACAGAGCTCGGCTCGGGGCTGGGGTCGGGACGGGCTGGGGACTTTTGGAGTTATGTAGTATTCTTTGTCTTCCCTGGCTTTGGGGCCACAGTCTGATGCATTTATTGCAACTCACATAGGATACACTCAAAATTCGTCCATTTCACTCCAGGTGAATTTTACCTTTAAAACATCGGTAACAAATACCAAACTGTAGTTTACGACAGGTGTGCTGGAGTATCCAGGGGTGACGTGCATGGGTGTGTGCGGCTCACCTTGAACCCAGGGGTGTCAGGTGAGTCCATGACTGGGTGGAGGGCGTGACATGACAGAGCCCAGCAGCCCCCGCGAGTGTTTGAAGAGTGAGCGGTCTACACTCCTCCTTCTGCCCCCGAACTCAGGAGCAAACAGCATGGTGTCTGCAGAACTAGACCGCGAGTCTGGTCTCGGTCCGAGCCGGGAGCTGAGCAAGTTTGGAGGGCGAGGCGGCTCCTGAGAACGCGCATCGCGTGAGTTCTAGACGTGGAGGGCGCAGAAGGTGCCTACGGGGCGCGAGGGCGCAGGGCCCAGCGTGCCGACGAGTGGCACGGGGTGGCTGCATGACGTGCGGGCGGGTCGCCGTCATACGGGGGACGCCTCCTCTGGCGCCTGCATCCAACACGAACGTGGAAGGGAGCTGGGCCAAGTTCAAACGCGCCCACTCCGTTTCCTTAGCTGCTAACAGTGGCGGCGTAGCGCGCGTCCCCTGTGCGTTAGAAACCTCCGCGTGGGTGCATCGGACAGAGCGCAGTGGCCGCAGCTGGGGAACCGCAGTCCCACGGCCGCGCGCAGCCGAGCGTCCGTGTAGACCCCGCGCCTTCGCTCCCAGGAGCTGGGTCGAGAACCGCGAAGCTGCGGACGAGACTCTTTACACGTGATGCGGCTGGTATTTTTAACGGGATGAACGCGTGATTTGCAAATGTGTGCGGATCGTTAATCTGGCTGAGCGCACAATCCAGTTACAGGTGCGGACCTGCGCTCTGCCTCTCCTGGTCCCCCTTGGAGTGATGACTGCCAGGGCTGTGCCTGGGTTGAACCCCCGGGGAGACTGGGAGTGTGGACCCTGCAAAAGGCAGCTGGGGGCATTCGGCTGCATGGGGGTCACACCCTCGACCCGTTCCCGGATTCGGAGTCCCTGATGCTCAGAGATCAGATGGCAGCCACAGCAGGTGGGCAGAGTGGCTCTGGCGTCTGAGTACATTTGGCCTGCAGGCTGGCGGGTGTGACCACCTTTGGCGGTCACCGGGACGCCTCAGCAGTGACAGCTCTGCGAGGCCTCTCTGAGCCTGTGTCTCGTCTTCGTGTCTGCCCCATCCCAGCCCACAGGGTGCTGGAGCTGGCGGGAGGAGGCAGGAGGAGCTGCTGAGAAGTACCTGAGTTCTGACACCGCATGGAGCGCCTGCTGGAAGGGGCTGAGGCTCTGGGCCTGTGAGAGAGGACAGCTGCATGCTACCTCGGCGCCTGCGTCTGTTTCATGGGTCCCGAAACTCAGTTTCATGAGCACAGGATGAGACCGGCTGGGGAGAAGGCGTGGGATGGGGACAGGAGCTGTGTGGTGTGTGTGCACAAGTAAATCAGCTGTCATGGAGGTCACATTAACCAAGGTAAAGCCCCCAGAACATGGGAGGTGATGATCCTGCAGGACTTCCATGCATCGGAAAAAAGTGACAAACTGATACAAATGCAGCAGATGAATTTCAAAGGCTAAAGAAATGGGATGTTTGGCCTGTACTTGGGGGCTAGGAGAAGAGACTGGAGTCTTCCCGGGCGCTTCTCCCTTTCTGCACCTCCCCCCAACCACACTGGCCTTCTGGTCTACTCTACAATCACCCCCCCCCCCACAGGGTTCCTGCTGGTCTCCCCCCCACCACCCAAATGCCCTCTCCTCTTGGCACGGCTGCCCCCGCCCATCCTGGGAGGGCCCTGCCAACCACACTCTGAGCTCATTGTCGCCCCCACCACCCAGAGTGACCCCATCTCAACACCCCGTGTAGGGCTTGCTCCCAGCCGCATGGGGGCGTGGACCTGCGTTTGCTCAGGGGCTGCTCCGGCTGGAACACAGTCGGCGCCTCTGGTTCACTGCTGCGCCCCAGCAGCTAGCGTGGGGCTCACGAACGCTCGTTGATCGAGTGAACAAAGAGCCCTTGGATCTGCTCAATAAGGAGAGGAAGGACTCCTAGGCCAGATGTAGAAGGAGGTGTCGGACCACGGGCACCGTCAGCCTCCCCGGGGAGACCCGCGGCGCGGGCAGGCGCGGTGTGTCATCCGAGGCCGGTGTGCATTCGAGGGCTGCCCATGTGCAGTCCTGGGTTTTGTCCCTGTGCCTGTGGGAGGCAGGGTGGGGTGGGTTCTCCAATGACTCCCAGAAGAGTCCAGGTGGGCCCCAGAGCCCCGCAGCTTCTGGCTCTGGAGGGCGCCCCTGCCTCAGGCCAGCTGTGTGAGGAGGGTCTCCCCAGAGGAGGGTCTCCCCACAGCCTTGGGCGGCCTGGGAGAAGGGTCCTCGGTCTGGACGCCACCAAGCACAGGAACTTTGCTGGGCACAGCAGCACTTCGCACACACCCCCTAACTCGAACACGGCAGGCGGCGCCTCCCAACCTCGTTAATGGGAACTTGGTGATCCATAACCGTGTGTGGCAGACATCTGCTCGGGGTAACGTGGCGGGAACGTACGCATCGGTGATCAATCAGCGGATTTGCAAGAGAGACATGCAGCATTTAATTATAATTGCGTGGGGCGAGCCTGCGCCGTGGCGGCGACATTTGAATAGGTCAGAGCCAGCCCTCACCCCGCCGTGTTGCTTGGTATTAAATGCCACTCACT
>NW_024340699.1:15595118-15611663 GCF_902729225.1 Pteropus medius | reverse complement strand
CTGCCGGTGTGTGCGGAGGTCCTCGCGGGAGCGGACCAGCAGCGTCTGCACTGCGGGGAGCTCTCTGCCCCAGCTGGGAACCTGGGCTGCTGGGGTCCCCCCGCCCGCCCCCACCCAGTCGCTGGCATCCAATCCCGGTGCGGGGGAGGCCCCAGCCACTGGTTAAGTGCGGAGGGGAGCGGAGCGGGGCTCTCGGTGACCCTCCGACCGGCTGCGGGAGGAGGGAGGAGGGAGCGGCGCGCTGGGTGGTCCGACGAGCGGGGCGCCCCCGCCTCCCCTGCCCGCCGCCCGGGGCGCCTCGCCTCGCTCCTAGCGCGGGCCCCGGAGTTCCGAGCTCCGGGCAGAGCTCCTGCTCGCGCGCACTTTCGGCAGCTGCGGGTCGGTGCGCCCTGGGCGCGCCGGAGACACGGAGGCTCTTCCCGTGCACCTAGATTCCCGGAGTGCCTCGGGGCCGCCAGAACCGAGCCGAGAACCAGGCCACAGACCAGACGGGCCAGGCTGCCGCCCCTCCTCCTCCAGGCTCGGCCCGGCCTCTTTCAGCCCCAGAGCTCCCCGGGTCCGGGCGGAGTGCGCGGGTCCGGCGGGTGTGTCCAGGCCTGGACCAGGGCCCTGTGTCGCCGCAGCTCTCCCCCAGCCCAGCAGCATGCCTCCGTCAGGGGCCCCGGGCCAGGCTCAGCCCAGTGTCGAGTCTGCTCTGGGCGGGAGGCCCTGCTTCCCGGCAGCCAGGGGCGCCAGTCACTGGTCCCTTCTAGCGCCAGAGCTCCAGTTCCTGGTGTAGGGAGGCGCATGCAGAAGAGAAGTCAAGGGTTGTAGGACATTTTAGGATAAAGAAGTGAGGAGGGATCTTAGGTGGGGGGTTGCTTCACAGTGGACGTGCCACCAAAAGGTATTTATTTCCATGGATGACCTGCAGAATTATGCTCGTGAGCCAAGCTGGCGAGTCTGTCGGAGGCCAGGAAGCCTGGATAGACTTCTCCAGAAAAGTCTCCCCTCGAAGCAGCACCTTCCACTCTGAAAGATCTGTGCTCAGTCCAGCCAGCCCCAGCGGAGGGGCTGCCGCTGCCCTTGGAGAAGGAGGGTGGATGGGCGGGCCTGGTTTGGTAGGGCATACCAGGTCCCCCCGAAACAGCAGAGCGGCCATGCAGTCGCCCCTTCTGCTTTGGCCCTGGGCTGCCTGGCTTCTGTCTGCCATCTGAGCCACACTCGGGCTCAGGCACGTTCAGTGGCTCCCTATCAGGTGTTAAAATTAAAATGCTGGAATGCAGGGACGTGAAAACGGCACAGCTCCTCTGCAAAACAGTTTGGCCGTTTCTTAAAAAACTGAACATTAGCTATCGTATGACCCGCCAACTGCACCCCTGGGCGCTTGTCCCAGAGCAAGTCACACAAACGCCTGGGCACACGCGCTCCAGCAGCATCCTTCGTCAGATCCCCAAACTGGGACGGGCCCAGATGTCCTTCTACAGGGAGATGGCCGACCCGGCTGCAGTCCGTCCGCGCTAAGGAGCCCGCTGCCCGCAGCATCAGCCCGGGGGAACCGCCGACTGCGTGCGAGGCTCGAAAGGTCACGTGCGCGTGACGCGTGTACGTGGTGGCATTCTCGGAAGCGGGAAGGGGCGCAGTGGACAGCAGGTGCGTGGCGGCCAGGGGTTGACAGGCAGGGGCAGGCGCGGAGTGTTCACCGCTGCGAAAGGTGACGTGAGGGGTCCTCGAAGTGCCCTGCACTTCGAGTCCATGTCATTGTGTGACCATTGGGGAAGCTGGGTGACAAAGGGGGCATGGGAGCTCTGCATTTTATTCCCGAAAACTGCATGGACCTACAATTAACCTAAAATTAAAAAGTCGAATTAAAAAATCTCATAGTGGTTCCGGGGACCCTGTCTCCCTGCCCCTTCATGTTGTGCGTACAGAAGCTGAACCCCAACAATACCAAGGCTGAGAGAACACACTTCCTGGCGGAGCAGTGTGGGCGGGAGCCACCGAGTACCGCCAGCGTCAAAGGGACAGAACCCCGCCCCCCCCCTCAGTGCGGGGTCTTCTTCGCCGGTTTGCGACACCCACAGCCTCCCGCCCGCTGTGTCCTCCTCCCCAGCTGACCTTTCCGAGAGCCCAGGTCCCAGAAGCCCTGTGGCCGGGCAGAAGCAAAGAGCGGAGATGTGGCAGGAGCTGGCAGAGCCCCAGGCCTGTCCCGTCCCCACCAGGATTGGTGACTGTGTGCGCTTGGCTTAAAACAAGGACGGTGATCCCTGACAGACATACGGTGACAGCTGCTCCTTCACCCAGCCCTCCGCCCCGTGGTGCGTGCCTCCCGGGGCCGAGCACACCGACCTTGCGGGGCAGGGAATTCGAGTTGCTGCTGCCTGGAGCCCCCAGGCCTGAGCTCTCCTGGTAAAGCCACCCCCTGGGGCCCAGGCCGTGCCCGCCATGTGCCGCACTTTGCACGTCCTGTGTGTGCTGATCCAGCCTCTGAAAGCGGCCCCTTCCCCTGTGAAGGCCGCAGGCTAGCCCCTCAGAGGGACAGGTGGGTCATCCTGGACCACACAGCTGGCCCGGCAGAGCCCGGTGAGGGGCCAGCTCCAAGTTCAGAGCACTCATTCCCATGCCCTGGGGCTGATGGGAAACTGGCTGGAGGCCCCTTTGCTTGGGATGGGAATTTGGTCCCCGAACCCATGATGCGCTTTGTAACCTGCTGCCCCCGCCCCGTGGGATCCTGTCACTTGTGTAAAGGCGTGGACACATTAGATGATGATGAGATGTCTGCTCTGCTGGAGGCGGTGTGCGGGCACCCGCCACGTGGTCCTTCGGCTTCTTCAGCCTCCGATGATGCCCGGGGGTGCTGGTCCTTTGTACCTGGGGCCTTGGGCCTGGGAGGCTTCTGGATCACCTGCCAGCTGCTTTCAAGCCCAGCAGCATGGAACTCAGCAATGACAGAAGCCAGCACAGAGGACAACAAAGCCCCCAGAGCAGGCAGCTGAGCTCTGCGTCAGGCCGCTACACACGACGTCACGGCACAGCTCTCAGCTGGATCCGGGCGTGAGCTGGGTCTCGGCAGTTACAGGAGCACTTTCGATCGAGTGTCGTGTGCCTGCGCTGCTCCAAGTCCTCACGTGCACGACCTCCCTCGATCCATTGGGGTTCACAGCACGTACCTGGCAAAGTCGGGGTGCAAAGCAGGCTTCTGCTTCTCTTAAAAAGAGATCCGGAAGAAGTCTCCCTAAATTAACAACAGTGGTGACCTCTGGGAGAGAACCAGCTGTAGAGTTTTAGTTTTCATAAGGACAGTGTGTTTCTTGTGTAACAAAGATGACCCATGGATTCACATCGATTTCTGTGATATTTTCTATTGCTGTGTAACCCGCTGCCACAGACTCAGTGGCTCAGCCTGGTGCCACCCACGATCTGCACCCTCACGACTTTCCTCGAGTCCATCAGAGAGCTCAGGTTGCAGGCTGACACTCAGACACAGGACAGATCTTCCCAGAGAAATGGCAGCCTGCTCCACCCTGCAGCAGCACGACTGGCTGCGAGGTGGTAGAGGCAAGATGGGGGAGGGCAGGTGGGGCAGAAGGCTCTTCGTGGACCCCCCTGGATGGCAGGAGATTGAGCGAGCAGGTGAAGGTCTGGGAGCTGCCTGCGAGCCAAGCCTGGGGGGGCGGGGGCTGCAGCAGCTGCAGAACAGGGCCCCGCATTGCAGGGGGAGGGCGGGGAGGGGAGGAGAGGAGCTTTTGAAGCATGACAGAATGAAACTTTAGAAACCGTTGGTGGAGCGAACAGCCCTAGGTGTCCACTTATTTAATTGAATAGAAAATGGAGAATGTTGGTTAGTTAGAAAGCCTTTCTAATGAATTTTGGTTTCTGAGAGTTCTGAAACGTTTACTTGACTCACTTCTAAAAATAACTGATTAATTAATTTGGGGCCCAGTGGTGAAAAGGAAGGCTTCTCTGGTCTTTAGCCAAAAATGTCCTTAAACCGGTCATAGTGACAGCGCCAGCAGCAAACGCAGGCAGCAGTGTTCTAAGACTCCTCGTGCTAACTCAGTTACTTTTCAGGACAATCCCATGAATTAGGTCCTAATGTTTATTCCCATGTGTGGGGACACGGAGGTAACCAACTCACCCAGAATCTCACCGCTTGTCCCACGTGGAGTGAGGCAGGATTCGAACCCAGGTCGGAAGGTGCCCCCCGGAGGCCTGTGTGAAGTCTTGCAGCAGGCAAAAAAAACGGAGGGGGGGCACTTCAGTCTGTGCTTGGGGCACCCCTGGACGCCAGCAGTTACATCATCAGCTCCGGCGGCCCTCGCCAGCAAATCCTCTGAAACACCTGTGCTCCAGAGCAATAATATGGTGCCATTCACAGATATCGGAAACGAAACGGTGATTTGTATTGTGACACTGTGGCAAAAATATAAAATTGTAATCCTTGATTTACACTTGTATTTGGCTCAGAGGAACAAAACAGAATGAAAATGGAGAGGAGACCGTAGGGGACTTCAACCCACCCCCCCCCGCCATAACGTCTTGTTATAGCTCACGCGTACACTTCTGTATTTTTTAATTAAAAGTTATGTTCGTTACAGAAAATATATAAAGTAGATAGAGGGATAACAATAAAAATCGCCTGCAGACGGAGGTGCCGTCGTTCAGAACCTGCCGCTGCCCCACGCTGTTGTCTCTGCTGCCAGTGTTTGGAGAGCAGGTACATTTGCGAAAGAATAACACGCGAATATTCTTTACAAACTTGACTGTTGATGTCTCAAGAATATTGAATGTGTCAGAATTCAGTTATGAATCGTATTTTAAATGTTTCCGGGAGCACGTTATCTCGGGAACCTCGTCAATGACGTTCGCGACTAAAGCCGGTTTGCCAGTTTGCAATATAGATTTGTTAGTGCTGAGTTCCTTAAAAGTCAGACACAAACTTTATTTTCAGAGAACAGGAGCCTTGAGGACTCGCTCGCTCACTCAGCCGGCATTGACGGAGCATCTGCCACGTTCCAGGTCCCGTGAGAAGCCCCTTGAGCTGGCAGCCACGTCCGACTCGGATGACTGAGTGGGGGTCTCTTCCAGGGGATTTTGCTGCAGCCCCTCGGAAGAAGCAGGGGAGACTTGGCTCTGCTCCCAAACTCTCGAGGGGTGCTGCAGGCTGGAGTAAGGAGGAAACATACATCCCCGTCACCTTTCCAGCGCAGCGGGCGTTGGAATAACTTCCTGGTCGCTCTGGTCAAGCCCGTGCTTTTCGCCAGTGCAGGTAGAGGCCGTGCTCACCCTGGGGTACGTCTGGGCCAGCAGCCACCTCTGCTTTGACATCTGGAGCGGGACGTAGCATTCACAAAGCCTAAAACGTTCTTTCCAGAACCCCGCATTTCCGTGTGACAGCCAGAGAAAGAACAAAGCTAATTCTACAGACTCTGCCCCCAGAAAGTGGTGAGTGAACTGTCCTTTGCGCCCCTCAGCACCTCACACTCACTCGTCCCCACTGAGAATTCCTTACGGCCCCGTGAGTGCCTCGTGTCACTGCTCCTGGCCCAGTTGGGGTCACTGCTGTCCTTCAGTCAATCATTGCAGTGCAGGGGGTTACAGTACTCCCACCGGAAATGCCAGGTCTGGTGCCCGTGGGGAGGTCGGCCCTGCTGGAGCCACGGGACTGAGGCTGGCAAGGGGTGACTCCCTACAGAGGAGGCAAGACTCCGTTAACAGAAAAGCCTGCCTCCCCAGGTGAGCGGGCGGCAGGAGGCGTATTGCAGAGTGTGCGACGAAGGGGGACAAATTGTCCTGTATTTTGCTCGTCGTGTGGACCTGTGCAGTGGCTCATTAGAAACGAGGATACTTGAGATGTGGAAACGCAGCCAGAGTGACCCTCCGCTGAGCAGCGAGCTCTGAGCAGCTGTGACTAGATGGGGCATCTGTGCAGCTAACGTGGGTTCGGCACAGTGTTTTGCTGTCTGTGCTGTATAACTAACCACTCCGAACTCAGCGGCTTAAACCAACAGCAAACACTGTCTCGCAGGGTTTCTGAGAGTCTGGAACTGGGGTGTGGCTTACCTGGGTGGTTCCAGCTCAGGGTCTCCCAGGGTGTTGGTTGGGGCTGCGTCATCCGAAGGCTCAGCTGGGGCTGGAATGTCTCCTTTCCAAGAAGGGCCCTCAGGCCTGGCGTGTTGGTGTAGGTGGCTGGCTGGGGCCTCGGTGCTCCCATAAGGGCCCCTCCATGAGCCACGCACGGCAGTACAGTTGAGAGAGGCAGAAGCCCAGGGCCTTTGGGACCGAGTTTCAACAGTGACGTGCCATCACGGATGCATGTTCTGTTGGTCCCACAGACCCATCGGTGCGCGTTTCGGGCTGCTGGCTACTTCAGGAGGAGTGCAGGTCGGGGGGTTGGGGGGTCACCAGCACGCCGGAGGCAGAAGGGGTCCCCAACTCCAGCAGGGGACCGCTCAGAAGGGCCACAGCACCACGGCAAGAGAGGATGACCAGGCGAGGACTGGCTAGCCTGTGCCGGGTTCAGGGCCTGGGTGGGCGGGCGCCTCGGGGGAACGCGGCAAGTTCAGCGCCAGAGACGAGCAGAGGTCAGCAGGGAGCTGCCCGAGCAGAGCCGCTCCCCGGCCGTGCCCAGCGAGCGCCCGGGCACTGGGTCTGCCGTGGCAGGCAGCACACCCTGTCCTCACAGCGCTGACTGTCTGGTGGGGAAGCGGATGCTGACCAGGTCATCTCAGCGACGTGGGGTCTGAAATGCAGGCAGAGAGCTCCACGAGAGAGCCTGCCAGGCCACCCGCCAAGGGCCAGGAACGTCCTCCACGGGCAAAATGCGCTCACGGTGGGAATTCACAACATAACGCTGGCACGGGGCAGAGGGCTCCAGGGTAGAAGCCATGCAAAGGTCTCGCAGCATCCACGGTGGTGCTTCTAGAAGCTTCTAGAAGCTTCAGTGGCTGCCACCACCTTCCAGATTAATCCCAAACTTGCTCCTCTGTTGAGGAGTGTCTGTAAATATTCATTGGTGTCCAGAACTTGTCACGCTCATCGCAAACACCCCATTTGTTCGGGAGGTGTTTTGGAGTGCCGGGCACTGGGGCAGGTTCCGGCGGGGCGGTGGAGCGTGGCACTCAGGCCCCCGCCCCGGACACAGGAAGGACAGGCCGGCCTGGGGGGAGCTGGGCAGCTGGCAGGGGCTCGCTGATGGGCTGTCTGGATGGGGACCCGTCTGCCAGGCAGCGGGGGATCTTTAGGTCCCCTCTGCTGCTGACACCTGGGCCACTGACCCTGAGGAGCTAGGAGTCGACCAGGGTCTTCTCTGCCCTGGGGAGGCGAGTTCGCTTTTCCCAGGCTGTCCTCTAGAGGGTGCTCGAGGACCAGACACGGGCAGTGTCCCCAGTGCAGTCCTCCTGAGGCCCTCCCCAGGACAGCGGGGACCTCCCGTCCTGGGACCCACAGGGACCTCGGGTGGAGCTGGCTAACTGGAGCCCCCTGGCAATCGCTGGGCCGCCCCTGACCTGGGCTGAGGCGCTGGTGTGCACCACAGGCCCCCCGTCCCCCAGCAGCTGTCTGTGAGGTCCCCTCCTCACTGTCCCTGCAGAGCCACGTGGCCAGGAGCTCTCCCCACCCTGTGAGTTGGGATGGACACTGCACCCCGCCAGCCCACAAACCCATTCCTCGCAAATGCCAGCTCAGAGAGGAGTAAGGACCTTCCTTTTGTGCATGTGGGGACCCCAGCCAACACACGTGGGGGACTTCTCTCCACAGGGTCTACGGTCTTCCTTGTCCACTAACCGGACCCCCCGCCACCCCCGCCCCCAGGCCAAGGCCTCTGGGGCCTCTGCTCACCTGCTTCCTTTTGGGGTACAGTGACATGTGGAGGGCAGTTTTCCATGGTAACTGTGAGAGATAGGCTGAGGGTACGTCTGCTCTGGGTGGCCTGGGAGCCACTTAGGTGAGGCATCGCGCTCAGGAGGGTGGCCTGGGAGCCTCACAGAGGCACCTGGCCCCTCCCCCTACATGGGCTCGGACTTTAGGGGCCCCAGGGATCTATACATTCAACTCGCTTCCAGGTGACTGAGGCAGGTATATTTGGGGAGCCACCCGGGAGGCTCAGGCAGTCCTGCTGTCCACAAGGTGGCTTCTGGATGGGGGGCTGGGGAATGGGGTGTGCCTCCCCCTCGCATTCCCACACCTCTCTGCACACTTTGTCCCCTGGGGCCCACGGGGCAGGCATCATTCCCAGTGGACGTACCTGTTCATTTACGGACCTTAATTCAGGAAGTGGCCTCCGCCGGGTGCCACCCCCTTCTGCTTCCTCTTGATTCTCCAAAACGGGATCCCAGGCCGAATGAGGATTTTTCCTCCCGTTTTGTTTTTTAAGTCCCTTTTGAATTCTCACCCACACTTCTCCTGGGCCCCTCTGGCAAAACGCCGCCCTCCTTGCGGACTCGGCAGGCTGCTCAGCTCTCCTGGGAAAGCAGCCTGGCTTCCAGAGGGGTTAATGGGAAGCTCTTTCTCCTCGTTTTGTTCCCGGCCCCCCAGCCCCGACTCATCGTCCCCTTTTCTCTGCCCGCCTGGACGGGACGGCCGGGCTTGTGCGGTTCGGGCGCCCGGTGGGTGGCTACAGCTGCTCTTGATAGACGCAAGGATTTGATCTGACTCTGAGGACAGAAAGAGGGGGTCTGGTGTGGCGGGACCGTAGCCATCCAGAGGTCGGGCACACGGGTCCCAAGGGCCACCCACTCCAGGCTGAACTCAGGAAAAGCCGTTTCTGCAGTCTGGGCCTCGGCGTAGAAAGCTGTAAATGGGGGCTTTCCCCTGGAGGGCGACTGGGCGGGGAGGGGAGGGGGTGCAGCAAAGCCATGGGCTCGCACTGGGCGCGGGGTGGCGCTGACGCGGGCTTCGTGCTGACCCCGCCCCCGGCCTGACCCCGCCCCGGCCTGACCCCGCCCCCGGCCTGACCCCGCCCCCGGCCGGAGGCCTCACTGCTCACCCTCCGCCCGGCAGCTTTGGCTGCAGTTCGGATTTCCATCAGTGTGACACAAATGAACACGGTTTAAGGGTTTGAGAGCAAACGCCACCACCGACCAGATCGTGACGGCCCTTAGACCCCCTGCTTCCTGTCCCCCCAACCCCCACACCGGCCGCAGCAAAGATCCCTGGAGGGGCTGGTGAACCAGGCCGGAGTGGAGCTGGCTCTGGGTGAGCTGGCGGGCTGGTCAGGTTGGAAAATAAAGGTGACCTTGCAGTCTAGCTCTAGAGACCAGAAATACCCTGCGGTGGCAGGTGAGGACCTGCTCTCTGCTCTGGGGCTCCGGTGCTCTGAGAACGCGGGGCTCACGCGCCCTGCACCCCCACATGGGAGACACCTCAGTGACCTCCCAGGCTCGCCGGGGCTGCGTATCAGGCTGCCAGCCAGCGGCCAGCAGGTGGGGGAAGCTTTCAGGTGGGGCCTGGAGCACTTGGGCCACCTGTGGCTCAGGAAAGCTGCTGTGCCTGCCCTTCCTGCAGCCACCGCTGTCCCCACTCCCCCGGGTGAAGCCGCTGTGCCCACAGGATGCCGCCCCCTGGGGCCGGCCTGTGGTTTGCGGGGTCTCCACCCACTGTCAGGAGCAGGCCAGTGAGCGAGCCCCCCCTCCACGCCCACCCCCTCCCTTTGGAGCAAGCTCCGGCCTTATTGCAACCCCTGCTTCCCGTCCCAGCACCCCGAAAGCTGGGGCCTCCCCATACCCAGCATGAGGACTTGTTTTTTGGAGGGTGGGTGGGCAGACAGCTGAGCACAAGGCTGCGAGAGACCTGGACCCCCCAGGCCCCTAACACATTTGCTGTATCTTTATTGCACTTTCTCACATTGCAAACTATTCCACGAAAAATGCGGCGGAGGCGAGCCCGCTGCCGGCGGCGCGGGGTCCGCGGGACGCAGCTACACCAGGTCCCCGAAGCAGTCGGACGAGCTGCGGCCCGGGGCCACCCAAGGAAGTCCGGGCGCTGCCAGGACAGCTGGTCATTTCTGCCACTCCAGAACCACGTGCGCGTGTCCGTCTGTCAGCACAAATCCGCGAAGGGACTCGTGGCCCCAACGTGACCCCGGAGGGGAGCACAGAAGAGTTTTTATTCAGAGCCGGGTCTGGGGCGCCAGGACCCTTTCCAGGACCTGGCCGAGGGGTGCGGCCCTCTCGCGTGAATTTGGTGGGTGGTCTGGGGCCTGGCAGACATCTGTTTATGTACATAGGATCCGTGGATGAATACAAAACCATCAATAAAGACTTCTCTTCCTTACAAGTGGGGGGGTCGCCCTGCCGTCGGCCACCTCTGTCCGTGAGCACAGGGCGCCCGCTCCCCAACCATGTCCAGCCTTGAAAACGAATAGACTGCGTTCCGTGGGACCCACTGCCGATGACCCCATGTTTCCAAGGTTCCCAACCGGGAGCTGGCCGGTGGCTCGAGTTCATGGCACGCTCCCTGTCCCTCCGCGGCGCGGGCACCTGTGTCCCTCCGCGGCGCGGGCCGGCGGCTCGTGGTCACTACCTCTGGGTGGAGCCTCTGTGCTCGGGGTCCAGGTCATTGTCCACCACGCTGCGCGGCCCGTCCTTCTCCACGCAGCCCCTCACGGTGCGCAGGACGACACGCAGCCGCCGGTCCAGGGCCTCCAGGTGCGGCCGGTACAGGACGGGGGCCACCCGGTCCTTCCGCAGGGACTCTGCCATCAGCAGACTCAGCTTGTAGTCCTCCTTGGCCAGGAGCTGCAGCCGCAGGTACGTGGACTTCCTGATCCTGCAGGAGAGAGCAGTGGGGACCTGGCAGGAGGGAGCAGGCTCTGGGCCGCGGGAAACCGGGCGAGGGACGCGCCAAGGTCAAGCGTCTCCGCGGCCCCAAGCAGGGTGGTCCAGCTTGGCCCCTGCCTCTGAGGGGCTAAGGCCCAGGGTCCTGCCTCGGGTGGCCCTTGCGAGGCCCGCGCTGCCCAGCAGGCCCCATCCACCAGGGAGATGGCCTGGGAGGGAGGGCCGGCACTCAGCGGGGACACAGCCCCTAGCTTGGCTCCGCACGGCTGTCTGAGCAGGGCGTACGCTGGGGCCTCCCTTGGGAAGTGCAGGCGGCTTTGCCTCATAGCCTGTCCACCCCCTACAAAGGGGAGGAAGGGGGGTGGGGAGCCCTGCAGACGGTGGCACAGAGCTCTGGAGAGCATGACTGTTGTCAGGGCCTCAGAGTTTTCACATGTAAGATGGGTCCTTAGGGTGACAAGGATCTCAGTCCTGGCAAAGGGCCGTGGGGTCCTGGAGCTCAAGCTGGATAGGCATCAGGTGCCGGCGGGGTCAGGGGTCAGGGGTCAGGGGTGTGTGCTGCTGTGCAGTGGGAGTCGGGCTGTGGGTCCCACTGGGGCTGGGACGTCGTTCTCACGTTACGGCTGGGTGGGGACAGAGACGCCTAATCTGCGGCTGTGGCAGCATGTGGCCTCTTGCAGGGTGCCAGGGCCGCTCCTCGGAGGGCGGGGTGCACATACCTGCAGCACTGCTGTAGGGGCGCCAGGATGGAAAGCTCGTCGTGGGAATACTTCCCAAACCTGCTGGAGAAAAGCAGGGCTGTCTGGGGTGGCACTCGGGGGTGGCAGCTGGGGACCACCCTGCTCAGAGGCTGCCACCCAGGCATCTGTCGGGGACAGGGACACTGGACTGAGCGGCATGTGTGTGGGCTGGGCTGCAAGGGCTTTGGACACTGGGCAATGTGGCCTGGCCCCCACTGTCCCCCGCCCCAAGGAAAGGGGGTGCCTGAAAGCAGCCCAGCCTTCTGGCCACTGGCCTGAGCAGCTCTAAGGGCAGGGCCCGGGCACACTGAGAGGACAGGGCGCGAGGGGGGGTCAGCCGGGCCAGCACCACGGCGCCTGTTACAGCTGGGGCACGTGACCCACACGTCCACCTCTGGGCGCCCAGGGCCGGGGACTCGGAGCTTTCGCCATCTGTACCGGGGGCCCTACGCACGCACCCACTTCCTGTGCACCGGGCAGGCCGTTTGGCGGGGAGGCTGGTCCTAGACGCCAAGGTGCAGGTGGGCGCCCCTACCTGCTCCCCACAGCCTGCTCTCCAGACCCCACGAGGGTGTGACCGGACTCAGCTCACGGGGTCAACGTCATGACCCTCCCTGTCTCCAGGGCCCTGTTTGTGGGGATGTGACCTGCCCCTCTCTGCAGGGACACGGCCCGCCCCTCTCTGCATGTGGAGGGCACGAGCAGGGCTCACCCCCTTCCGTTGTCCAGGTGAATGATGAACGTCTCGTTCCCAAACTTCTCGAACGTCTCGTAGTGGTGGCGGTCCATGTTTCCTGTGGGGAGAAGCAAGTGGGCCGCGCTGAGCGTCTCCTGCAGCTTGGAGCTCCCCTCCCCCCGCAGTCTGACCTCCAAGCACAGTGACCAAGGAAAGGCGGGACTCAGCCCTCCACACAGTGGCCCAGCGCCCGGGGCTCTGGGTGGACACCCAGGGCGGGCCAGGCAGCCCGCGGACGCACCCATGAGGAAGTCGAAAATGGTCATGTCCATGATGTCCAGGATGCGATGGCTGCTGTCATATGGGGGCGTCTGCTTCACCTCCTCGCAGTAGTCGGGGTCCACCTCCCACCTGCGGGGGGCCAGTGTGAGGGCCGGGCCCCTCTGTGTGGACGGGCCCAGACCCACTGCTGCAGCTGCCCAGCTCTGGGCAGCGGGGTCTACACTGCAGCACGAAGGGGAAGGCAGGCACGATGCAGCGGAGTGTCTGCAGGCGGACACGCACCTGCAGTGGGCCGGGCTGCATTAACAGGAGTATGGGGCCGGGAGGGGACGAAGCCGCTTGGCCCTGGGCTGATCACAACTGGGGGCTACCATCAGCCCTGGATGCCAGGGTTTTGGACGGTCACTGTTAGGAAACAGGGCCTGGACACCACACCTATAGGGACATCTCAGTGGCTAGAGGAACAGAGGGACAATAAGGGCAGGAGGGCGTGAAAGCCAAGTTCAAACGCCGGGAGACCCCGGTGGGCAGGGAGCACCCCGCAGGGCCACATTGTCTCAGAGTAGAGATGCGCATCCCGATGGCCTGTGGGAACGTGGGGCCTCACACGCCCCCCGGCCAGGCAGAGCTGGGCACGCCTCCCTTCTCGGCCACCACTCACACCCGTGTGGTGGGTGACAAGGCCCAAGACCCCTCTGAGCTCACTTTCGTGCTGCAAAACAGAAGCAGCTCCCCAGCTCCCCAAGACACTGCAGAAGTCAGAACAGGAAGGGCCCGGCCCAGGGTGCGCGTCCCGCTGCACGCGGCTCACACTCACTCCGCCTTCTTGCGCTTGTGATATGAGCGTCGCCAGGGGTTCCGCCACGTCTTCCTCTTGGCCAGCGACAGGTCTGGCAGGAAGGCGGCCAGCGAGCCCTCGATCTGGTCCGGCTTCCCGCACAGCGCGTGCTCCGTGGAGCAGTAATAGGAGCACTCCCCGTAGAAGCAGACGTTGTTGGCTGCGCAGGGGGACACGGCCGTTACGGGAGGCCCTCGGAGCGGCGCCGCCCCTGCCGGCCCCTCGGGGCGTCCTCCGGCCAGGCCGCGTCCTCCTGCCCCGTCTGCTGCCAGGCAGAGCTCACGTCCCAGCCCCGCAAAGCGCTCGGACCCCACATGACAGGAAATGGAGGCCTAGAGGGGGAGCTGACCTGCCCAAGGCCACACAGTGTGGTCTCGGACTTCGGGTCGGACCCCACGTCCTTTCTGCTCACCCTCAAAATTAGAGGGAGTCTGGAAATTCTACGCTCGGTGCTCGATGGCTTTAAAATGGCGTTCATGCTATCGAGGAAGTGGGAGAAAATGTTTGCAAGCCACGGACCTGAGGCGGGCCTGGCACCTGTCACACGCAGAACCCTTACGACTCAGTGACAGACAGATAAGTGGCTTCAACTCAGAGTGCGCTCAGCAGTCTGCCCCAGCCCCCCGTCCTCCCGCCAGCTGCCAGCGCCCCTCTGCCCGCCCCCGAGACGGTCCTGCAGGCGGTTCGGAGGGGAGGACCCCGGACAGGAACGGGGAGATGCGCGTCTGATGCGGAGGGAGGCTGCCAAAGGCCAAGCCGGGCGGCGGGCACATGGGGACGAGGCGTTGGCGTCTTAATGTTTGAACCTTTGAAACCGATGACTAGAAATGGTGCAATAAGCGTCGCAAACGGAAATGGGTAAGGGGCAGCCGTGCGGCCTGCAGTGGCTCAGACACGAGTGGCCCATGGGCGTGAGCTCTCGGGGGGTCAGCTCCACAGCCCGCAGAGGACAGAGGTCTCCTCTGGGTGGACAACCTGGAGAAGGTCCACGGAGAGGCTGGGCGTCTTCCACAATGAATTCATTTTGCTTGGGAAACAAACCAATGGCAGAAGTAACCTCTGTGCCCATCCAGGGGACCGACTGCACGTGACGGCACAACCGTTCGGGGAAGCCTTTTAAATCGGGACGTAGGTGGACACACCTCGGCACGGAGGGGCCCGTGGCGCGTGGCACGTGGCTGAGAGAACACAGCGGGCTGACGACCAGCGTTACGCCCCATCTCGTTGTTGGAAGGGGTTAACTCAGCTCGCATTCCTGTGTGCAGTGGGCAGGTGAGGGCGGGCTTCCCCGGGTGCAGGTTACCTGGCGAGATGAAGAATGTTCTCCACAACTTCCTGTCTCGTGTGACATCCCGGATTTCCTTGGTCATGTTGATCGTCCTGCCAGCCACAGGGGGGACCCGGCGGAAGTCCAGGATCCTGGTGGGAAAGGGACGGGGAGGGGCCTTTATCTCGTGTCCCGCTGGCCAGCTCCAGCTCCTGGTGGGGCCGACTCAACACGCCTCTGACCCTGGGGCCGGTGGCTCTGTAGGACCAGGATGCAGCCCAGGGCTCTGCATTCCAACCAGCTTGGGTGACACCCGGCCACACCCCAAGCACGAGGCTCAGACCCATGTCAGGCCAGGGGTCTGCAGTGAAGACGGGGCGCTCCAGAGGCCGAGGTGGAGTCTTCCCATCCTATAGACCCTCGGGGCTGACCCCAGAGCCAGGCCCGTGAGCTGCCCCTGGAGGGGGCGGAGCTCCAAGACGGGGCTGCTGGCCGTCCCTCCCATGTGGCAGTGAGGGGCCTGTGGCGCCCGAAGAGGAATTCACGCCCTGCTGAGTAGAGCTGCCCCCAAGACAGGTGACCACATTGGGGACCCGTTTATGCCACTTGAGTCTCTCGGTCCCACCTTGGCCTCCCAGAGAAATGCACACACGCAGTTCCCAAACCCCGGCCCTGCTTTCTGTCCTTTATTCCCAACGGTCCACTGTCCCCCGGGGTCCCCGGCCACTCCTGGGCATGAACTGACAGCACTGTTCTTGGTACACAGCAGCACGTCCACCTGGGCGGGGACACGCAAGGACCATCTCTCGGGAATGCTGGCGAGCCTGGGCTGTGGGCCGATCAAACCTCACAGCACCTCAGTCTCCCCTTCTGTGCAGTGGGGGAGTGACGCCCCACTGGCGGGGAGCGGGGAGGGCCGCAGGGACGAGCACAGTGCTCAGACCCGGCCTCTGCGGGGCGCTGCAGGCTGGACGGCTCACCTGTCCAGGTGGAAGGCGGCGATCTCCGCATTGTGTCTCTCGTAGTCAGAGAAATAAAAAAAGTCCGGGGGCGTCTCCTGCTCTCTCGTTTGCCTAGAAAAAATGGCACGAGACAGAGGGGCCGATCACTGAGGACACCCGGCGGGAGCCTCGTACCCGCGCCTGAGCGCCGACTGTTAAGTTTCCAAGAATTTTGTGAGCCAGCTGTTAACACGGTCATCGTTAAAAATGACGCGAGCTTACGATTACATGAGTCATTTCCAAAGCGATAAACGCGCACATCCCGTCGCTTCCCAGTGATCTTACAACGTTCCCGTGTCCGCCGCGCTCCAGCCCGCGGCGTCTCTCACAGCTGCAGGTGGAAGCAGCCCGTGATAGGGGTGCACTTCCCCCCAACTCTACTATTAGGGACCTCGTGTTGGGAGCCGGAATTCACCAGGCAGGAAGTATTTGCACCATGGAAACTGGCAAGCTCCGAATCAGGCTTCCCCCCACGGGGGGGCCGGTAGTAAATACTGATCAGCCCACCACCAGATCCATGCCACCAGCCACACACACATGCTCCAGAAAGGCTGATGGCAAAGGGCAGCCTCTTGCCTCCGAGCCCAAAGATCTGGCAGCTTGTGGACAGGGAGCACGCTGATGGCAAGGTTGCCACGCTGCCGGGGAGTCATCTCTAAACGGAGCACGGGCGACCAAGATCTGTCTCAGCCCCCAGGGGCCTCTGGGCAGCCTGAGATGAGGGCTTCTCCCCTGAGAGCTCAGCACCACCGCACCGGATCACTGCGTGCGGGGCCTGAGTGGGAATATGCCTGCCACGCAGCAGCTGTGGCGCCAGGGTTTAATAGACAGACCAACAGCTGAGGGACTGACAGAAGAAGCACAGGGAAGGGCGTAAATCTGTCTGCAGCCTTGAGCTTTTCCACTGTCATTTCTTCAGTTTCCATTGTCACCATCAGCACCACCACCTCCACCACCAACACCAGCACCATCATCACCATCACCATC